>NC_143576.1:198513013-198672034 GCF_048544385.1 Mastigoproctus giganteus
TGATGCAGTCACAAAAGAACTGGATGCAGGGAATAACTTTGATATTACATATTTGGATCTTAGAAAAGCTTTTGATACTGTTGCACATGGAAGACTGCTACACAAATTGGAGCAGTGTGACATTGGAGGCAAATTGCTGCTATGGATAAAGGGGTGGTTGAGGGGGAGAAGACAGAGAGTGGTAATCAATGGACACTGCTCATCGTGGACTGATGTTATTAGTGGAGTCCCTCAGGGCTCAGTGTTGGGTCCATTATTGTTTTCTGTATTTATAAATGATATTGATGATGGTATATCGGGCTTAATGTCCAAGTTTGCAGACGATACAAAGGTTGGCAGGGTTGTCAAGGACACTACTGACACTATGCTGCTGCAACAGGATCTGGAAAGGTTGAGCAGATGGGCTGAGAGGTGGCAAATGAAGTTTAACATTGACAAATGTAAAGTACTACACATGGGAAACAGCAACCCCAGAGCAACGTATCAACTCTGTGGTACTACACTGACAGTGGTAGAGAATGAAAGGGACTTGGGGGTGGTTGTGCAGGCAGATATGAAGTTCTCTGAGCAGTGCAGATGGGCTGCAAGAGTAGCTCATGGAGTATTGTCAATGATATACAGGAATTTTTCCAGCAGGGATAAGGAGGTGATTATTCCATTGTATAAGGCGATGGTCAGGCCACACCTAGAGTACTGTATACAGGTCTGGAGGCCTCATTTCAAGAAGGATGTAGAGCTGCTGGAACGAGTACAGAGAAGGGCAACAAGATTAGTGAATGGAACAAAGGGGTGCTTACGAAGAAAGGCTTAAGTTTTGCAAATTACAGTGTCTGGAGACTAGGCACCAGCGAGGTGATCTGATAGAGGTGTATAAAGCCTTGAATGGTTTAAGCATGCTCAATGCTGATGGGATTCTTCCTCTAGCTCAGAAAAATCACCTGAGAGGGCATAAATTCAAATTGAGGAAAGACAGATGTAGGATAGACGTGCGGAAATTTGCCTTTAGCCAGCGGGTGGTTGGTTGGTGGAACAGACTTCCATCCCTTGTGGTGGAGGTTGATAGCCTAAATAAGTTTAAGGCTCAGCTGGACAGGTATTTTGAACGAACAGAGGGGTGAAGTGGAAGTGGATTTTTTTTTTTTTTTTTTTTTTGGCTGTGCTGCATAAGCTTGCTTTCTTGCATCAAATGCCTCTACTAATGCTAATGCTAATGCTATGGTGAGAAGAGACATTTGTAGAATGCCTGCATGCTAATGCTAATAGTGAGTGACTAGCAGCAAAATAAAACAGATGATACTTTGCTGTATGCACAGGGCATATGGCAAAAGCATGCAACAGGCATAACATACATCATGGATTCATGTAGACCTGTATGATAATCTTGGTGGCCATAAGATGAGCCAACAGATCTGATATACTGCAGTCTGGGCTACAAATGTACATTTCTACTATACCACTGATGCAAGAGCATTACTTGTACAGCAGAACATTGCAATTGACTTTTTTGAATTATCTATCATAGATGGTCAGTTATGGAGTTATTGCTGCTAACTTCCAAGACAGGCTCTGGTTTGTTGTTGTTATTATTATTATGGAGGTTTAATGGCACATAAGCTGTTATGGCTATAATGTGCCTATTCATTTATTATATAAAGAGAGGGGAAATTTCCATAAAGTCAGAAAAAATTCTAAAATCGGAAATGATTAAAAAACCCAGTTTGCCTGAGGAAGTTAAAAATTCAGAAATATTTGCCTTATCACCAATGAGATTTTCAAGAGTTATTGGTTTACGAAGATTAACCAGTGATAACAAGGTTGAAATTCTGTCTTGTTTATAGTAGGGAAGGTCAATGAGAATATGTTTAACAGTCAGATTGTTAGAATAATGTGGACACTGTGGTGGATCATCTCCTGTGAGTAAATGAAGGTGGGTAAGATGGGGCACCAAATTTTATGATCTTGTTTAAACTGAAAGAGTTTATTATTAGTCTGAGAGTACCAGGGTGCTGTCCATTCTGACAGATTTGTTTGTTTTTTGGAGCATTAGTAACTAAGGCCATATTGCTCCGGGAATATGCGGTGGTCATTCCCTGACCTTTCCGCATTCTCCGTATTTGGTGGTGACGGGCTCGAACCCCGGTCTAATCAAGAAGCGTGTGCTACGCACTGCTGCTCCTTCCCACCTGGCTACGGAGGCGCCCATTCTGACAGGTAAGCAGCATGAACAGTTAGTGCATAATCTGATGCTGGAACAGGGATATTGGTTAAATCTAAGGTAGTTGAATTTTTTGCAGCTTTATCAGCCAGTTCATTGCTTAAAATACTGGAATGTGCTGGAATCCAGCAAAAAGTGACCATTTTGTGGCATTCTTCAATTTACAGTAATAAGCTTCTGATTTCATCTAGAACAGGGTGAACTTTATCTGAGGAATTACATAACTCTATGATTACAGGCCCCAGTAGTACTGCATTCTAGCTTATCAAAAGAGTCCCAGGCCTTTTTCTATCTACACCAATCACTCTTGCACCTGTACCATCACAGGATTCTGAGATACCTGCCCACCAATAGGAATTTAATTTACAACCTTGTATATACATAGAGTGAGTAGTTTATTAGGTACATACCCCATTATTCAAGGAATTGGCCACTCCATCAGAGACAGTTCATATATTTGCATCAGGCTAAATAAAGCAGGAAGTCAGATACCAAGTAGCCTAGTGGTCAGGCGCGCAGGTGCATAAGTACATGTGCCTTGAGTGACCGGGGTTCAAGCCAGTGACTGCTGAATACGGTGCTGTTTCTTGTATTCTGTCTATCTTGTTAACTCCTCTAACTGTTTGGTCGTCCCGGAGTATAAACAGAAAATTTATTTATTGAAGTAACAATGGTTTGGAATTCAGAAGGGAATGGGACAATGGTGAAACCTAAATGATTTCAAGTGGTGTATCACAGCTGCATTAGACACACCGGTGCAAGTATCACCCTGCTAGGATTTTCATACACAGCAGTGTATTGAGAATGGCCCAATAACAAAAAAAAAAAAAAACTAGCCAATGAGAGTCTTGTGGCCAGAAGTTACTAAACCTCTGAAATGTTCTACATAGTAATGATTAGTGTAGAAAAACAAGGAAAAATTCTGAGTCGTCTTCCTTTGAAAGAAAAAAAAACAATGGACAAATAAATTTCTATTATGATTTAGCAATGTCTGTATTTATGTGTGGCATTATGATACAGGAAATAAAAAAAAATAATAAAAAATAATAAAAAAAAAAAAATATATATATATATATATATATATTTTTTTATGTATGAAATCTAAAACTTGATTAGCAAAATAAGTTAAATTATATTGCATATAAATTTGAATCATCAAACAGTTTCATACCTGTTCTGAAACTCTAGCAACTCATTAGTAATTTTTTCAATATCTACTTTTCCCCATAAAATGTCTCTGTAATTGGCCACACGATCAATGACATCATTATAGAGCCTATACAACTTGTGCAATAAACTTAGCTCTCTTTTAATTTGGTGCAGTTTGGGGAAATCAGACAGAGGAAGACCAAACAAGACTTGTCCATTACTATATGTAATGTACTGATGCCACAGGCTGTCAAATCGGTTCTGCACAACAAAGAAAATGAGAATTAGGAACCAATATCTTGGTATTTGCTAGTTTCAAATGTTACATATAAGAGCCATAAGAATTGGCTTCTTCACACAATACATAAATAGATAAAGATTAACACATTCACTACCATTTATATTTGTGAGGGTCCTCCCTATGTACCTTGGGGTGCTCCTCTGAAGCAATGGAACAAGTAAGCAGCGCTTTTTTATCTGTGAATGGATTTCATCTGTGAAGAGTCATCACAGATGAAATCTGTGATGACTCTTCACAGATGAAATCTTCTTCATAATCTTCAAAAAATTTTACCTTTCTTCTTGTAGAAAATATTAAACTAGATAAAATAACTTCAAAATAAGCAAAGAACATATGAAACTATGAACCAAGTATACAGATTTTATAGTTCTCTCTAGACAGTGCGATTAACGCTAAGCAAAATTCCAGCTGAAATCCAACAGCCCATGGTTGAATCAGTCTGCAAATATTGCTCAGTTGTTCATTTCATGTGCCATTCCTTTTACAGTGCTAATTTATTGACTTCAATTGAACAGATACATATCTGCACTGAGGCACAAAAGTTTTCAGTTTGTCTGGATGCAAGTTTGAATTTGGGCAGCAAACATGTTAAGAAGATAACAATATACAATTATATAACTGACTAAATAAAAGTGAATAAACAGAATATAGAGTAATCAATTCTGATTTGACAAAGTGAGACAGTATACAGTATGAAATGATAAAAAATCACTCTTATACTGTTCACAATGCCTACACTATTAAAATTTGAATAGAAGATATATGACATTAACCTACAATAGCTGATGGTGAAGAGAGGATGCCATGGTACTTTAACACATCATTATTCAGCAATGAATTCACAATGCTGACCCCAGTAGGGATCTCACTAAACTATAGAGCAGCTTTCAAAAATCATGCCATTATTAAATTTCGATGCATTAAATAGAACAACATTTACCCATCTATAACTTATAGCATCTTTCACACATTGTGTTTAATTCATTTTTTCATAATATATATACACAAGTAACAAAATCATAATTTCATTAAAAGAAGATGAATAGAATAACAAGAAATAAAGTTATATATAAAGTAAAGTAGTAATTAATATCAAGTGAGAAGATTTTAAAACAGTTCATTCTCCAAAAAGTTAATTTTATTAAATAAATAAATTAATTTAAGTCCATCATTAATCCTATATCCATTAATCTGTACAACTGAAAAAATTCTAAAAATAAATTTTATACAGAAGATTTTTCGATTCCTTCACTGCGTTAATAGTTTATTCATCAGATGCATAACATAGCAGAATGGATAGGAGCAAGAGTGCAGCAGCACATGCTCTTTGAGTGGACAATAGTTCAAGCCCATGACTGCTAAATACAATTAACAATTGTACTCATAACTTATTGTAAGCTCCTCTGACCTGGTGGTTGTGCCAGATTATAAACAAGATCATCATTGATGATTTATATGCATGCATATTGGAAAGATTATTACCACAGATTATGATATAATCTTTCTCATATCAAAAAAGAAGAAAAAAAAGAAAATTCAAAAACTGGAGGCACAGCAAAAAAATTATCACAAGTGATCTTTCTAATCAATGTGTCACTAAGCCAAAAAGTGAACTATAAAAATTACTTATGCAGTGTGTTTTGCATTGTTAACACATTCATTTTGCCACTGGTTATCAAAACAAAGCTGATTAATATTTCAGCTACCTGAAAGAGATCAGAAAAGAGGGATAATAAGGTAGTTATTCAAGAATACTAAATTAGTTAAGTTTATGATGGCCAAATAATATCACAATTGTTTGTTTGTTTGGTTTTTTTTTTTTAGGAGCATTAGCAACTAAGGCCATATTGCTCCAAGAATATGCGGTGGTCATTCCCTGACCTTTCCGCATCCTCTGTATTTGATGGTGATAGGCTCGAACCCCCGGTGTAATCAAGAAGCGTGTGCTACACACTGCTGCTCTTTCCCACCTGGCTATGGAGGCGCCCATATCACAATTAAGGTCTCATTACATAAATGATCTTAACTGATATTATTTGCTGCACAAACTAATTATTTACATTATTGCTTTAGATAGTTGTGTTACATGATATTGCACAACACTAATACTATACATGGTTGTGTAATACTTTTCCAATTATTCTTTCTTAATTGAAACTATACAAATGTTTTTATTTTTATCTCTCTCTCTCTCTCCCCCCCCCCCCTCTGTCCTCCCCCTCCCTCTCTTAAAGAATAAACAAAACATTGAAAACATTGGAAATCAACTATGAACAATTAAACTAATGGAAGAAATTCAACTGTGATGAAAATTAAATACCCAAAAATTTCCAACTCCTCACAAATATGTGAAGATTCCATTCCAGTATTAAGCCCCAATTCAGGTTTTCTATTCCACTCACAGACAGGTTGATTTTAGGAAAAAATTTAGTCAACAAACGAAAAGAAATACGTATATGTTAGGCTGAATTATAGCCTGCATAGTCAAGAAAGGTTATGCAAATAGACATCACTGACAGACCCTTAGGAGTAAATAAACTTCTGGAAAAATGAAGGAAGAAAATACACAAGACAGCAGGACCTTAAATATCTGTACTTATGATGGGAAGTAAAATGCTAGTTAATCAAAAAATATGATTATTCACAGGAAATTCACAATTTGCATATAGTACGGGTTTATAAAATCAATTGCAAACAAAATTAATCAATTTATTCACAGAAAATGCATGATTTATGTATACAGTACTCTACACAAATTTGTAAATTGTGCATATTTATTGAAGAATATCTATACACTTATAACCTTTTCACATTTAAAAAAAAAAAAAAATCTTTTGTATGGCATATGTGCTCCACTGGAAGAAGTGTATAATTTATAAAAGGTCAACAAATTTTCTGCATAAATATCCATAAGTTTAACAGTAACTTACTTGCAAAAAAATTTTACCAATATATATCACTTAATTTTAATTTTTTTTTAAACAAAAAGAGGCAACATTAACTTATGTAACCTGAAATTAGTTTTTTTTTTTTTTTTCTGTTGAAATTTCCTTTAAGTATTAAGTTGAAATTTCCTTTAAGTTCTAATTTTCTAATTTTCATTAAATATAAAATGACATATTTACATTTTAGTGACATTTTATTAAAAAAAAAAGATAGCAGAAAAACAGTGACACTTTATCACCATTTCAACAAAAGCAAATGCACAAGGTGCAGTGCAGAACTATGGTATATATTTTTTTAATAAATACATTGTTTTGTACTTTAAGGAAAACTGATCCACTATCCACTAATTTCTAATCCATCCACTAATCCACTCATCATCTAATCCGCTAATCTCCATCTGCAAATTTCTATAAGTAAAACTCGTGAGTTTTACTTATAGAACCCTGGGGGCTCACATCTGGTGAGTATGGGCTTGGCACACCCAGTGTCCTGAGCTGGATATTATCATTCTTCTCTTTCTTGGTGATTCCCACTCTACTTGCCTTCTCTTGTTTTCTCTCTCGGGGTAAGTCAGAATTTTTTTTTTTTTTTTGGCTGGTGCAACATAAGCCTCAGGCTTCCTTGCACCATATGGCCAATAATAATAATAATATCCACACAAGGTCACTATACTTGTTGAAATGTGAGAACAGCAACGTAACATTCGATTTTTAATTTATACAGATTGTTAAATTTAACAGATCTGTAATTGAAAAAAAAAAAAAAAAACATCTGTGAATTTAAAAAATTAATAGAAAATAAAAATCAAAAAATTATCAGAAAACCATAAATCACACCTGATTATCAGAAAACATACAACTAAGAAGAATTATTGGGTATTGTATTGTATTGGGTATGGATTTGTACGGATATCAATTTTTTATTCTTGCTAATGGCAGGTTGTGTTTCTACAATGCATTTATGTCAGCTAAAGTCTTAAAGTGTCTCAAAAGAAGGTCTTTGGAATGGCATCTGGTTAGAGATTTTATTCAGCAACATATTTGGTTCTTTTTCACCAAATGCTATTTTCATCCTGTACATTTCTTCTATCTCTGCTGCAGAATTAAAATTTTATATTTTCACTTCATATCGTGTTTTGTTAGTTTTTACAAGCAAAAATATTGAATTAACATATTTTATGATATTTATAGAATATATTTACAAGTTAAAATCAAATTTCATTTAGACCTACAAAAATACCTGAAAAGAAGCTAATCTATCTGATGCTTCTCTGGGTGATAATCCAATTACCATTGGTCCATTCTGAAAATATCAATGTTATGCTTAGAAACTACAATTAATTTTTGCAAAAAATCTGTAAATAAATATAAATTACAAGGTTATGCCTTGGATTGACCTATCTTAAGGTAAACCCTCAGATCTGTCAATCCAAATTGTTTTCTTTCTGGAAGATATGGGAGACTTCTATTCAGCAGACTGACATTTTGTCTGCAGGTCATTCACAACTGCTTATAGAAAACTAAAATCAGTTCTTTTAAAAGTTCATCCTTTTTTCCATCTCATCTGATATTAAAATCTTAGAACAAAGAAGTTGCATAATCTTTTCATGTTTAAATATCAAATACATTGCTCAACAAAATTAACAGAACAAAATGTTTTTCATGAATATTTTATTGTGAACAGTGTCACCAAAAGCAAATATTTGATATAACAGGCATTCTGGCATGTAAATTCCGAGTATCCAATATAAATCGATCTATCATCTTACAGAGCTGCACATTATTCAAATTATTCATGGCTATAAAAACACGGGTTGTGACCACATCACTTCATTCCCATTTACTGACTTTCTCAGTGGGATAGCTACGTCTTCAGTATTCAGTATAGCAAGTCACCATCTTTTAGATGGCAGGCTATTGGATGACTTGAAGCTGGGCAGTCACAGGCAGAGGTTTGTTTGTTATTTGGTTTTTAGGAGCATTAGCAACTAAGGCCATATTGCTCCAGGATATGCGGTGGTCATTCCCTGACCTTTCCACATCTTCCGTATTTGGTGGTGAAGGGCTCGAACCCCGGTCTAATCAAGAAGCGTGTGCTATGCACTGCTGCTGCTCCTTCCCACCTGGCTACGGAGGCACCTACAGGCAGAGGTGACACGCTGACATAATGTGTCACGCAGTGTCGTCTCAGCACTATGGAAGCAGTTTCAGGAGACAGAAATCCTTATAATAAGAGCTGGCCAAGGTCACCTGAGGGCTAAATCAACCAGAACAGACCACTATCTGGCTCTAACAGTAAGATGGAACCCTATAATCTCCTGTTATTAACTCTCGTGAGGTTGTTGAGGCCACAGTTGAAAACATTTCCAACCAGACTGTGTGAAGAAGGCCCAATTCAAGTGCAAGGAAGCCAGTGGTTTGTATTCCATTAACCCCAAACCACCACAAACCAGATTCATTGAATCTGGTGCCATGAACATGTGACTTGGAGACCTGACAAAGGGGGTACAGTTCTGTTCTCTCATGAGTCCTATTTTAGCCGTTATTTCATCTGTAAACAATGAGGAATGTGGCACCATCCCTCCAATGTCAGAGAAAGGAACATTTACAGTGGAGTCAATGTTCTTGTGTGGGGCAGAATAATGATCAGCAGCTGCACACCCTTCATGTTTTTGATAGGGGCACTGTAACTGTGCAGAGGTGCTAAAAACAGATCCTCGAACCATATGTGCAACTTTTAGGTGTGAGGTTGGCCCAGATTTTATTTTCATTAGCATTGGCATTACTAGAGGCATATGATGCAAGAAAGCAAGCTTATGCAGCATCAGCCAAAAAAACACGCTCCCATTTCACCCCTCCGTTCATTCCAAGTACCTGTCCAGCTCAGCCTTAAATTTATTTAGGCTATCAACTTCCACAACAAAGGATGGAAGTCTGTTCCACCAACCAACCACCCGCTGGCCAACGGCAAACTTCCGCACATCTATCCTACATCTGTCTTTTCTCAATTTGAATTTATGCCCTCTCAAATGATTATTCTAAGCAAGAGGAAGAATTCCATCAGCATTGAGCATGCTCAAACCATTCAAGGCTTTATACACCTCAATCAGATCACCTCGCAGGTGCCTAGTCTCCAGACACTGTAATTTGCAAAATTTAAGCCTTTCTTCCTTTGTTCCATTCACTAATCTTGTTGCCCTTCTCTGTACTTGTTCCAACAGCTCTACATCCTTCTTAAAATGAGGCCTCCAGACCTGTATACAGTACTCAAGGTGTAGCCTGACCATTGCCTTATATAAGGGGATAATCACCTCCTTATCCCTGCTAGAAAAATTCCTGTATATCACTGACAAGACACTATGAGCTACTCTTGCAGACCATCTGCACTGCTCAGAAAACTTCATATCTGCCTGCACAATTACCCTCAGGTTCTTTTCGTTCTCTACCACTGTCAGTGTAGTACCACAGAGTTGATACATCACTCTGGGGTTGCTGCTTCCCATATGTTGCCATGCTTCGTGCATGCATGGCAACACCACTGCACATAGAACTCAAGAAGAATATCTTGAAACTGAAAATATCAAATGACTGCAATGGCCAGCACGATCATAGACTTAAACCCAATTGAACATGTGTGGGAAGCCCTTGGGCATGCATGCTAACAGCCAACTCCTCACACTTCATTACAAGCTGCACGAGTTGCACATTTTCTACATGTTCTATTAATTTTGTTGAGCAATGTATGATAGCTTGACAACTACCATATGATATTCCAACTTATGAGACTACTTCTTCAATTTGTATTTGATGGTTAGCCTGAATAATTCTTCTAAAGCAAGATACAAGTTTGTCATTTTCTGATGTGCAAGGTCTCCTATTCAGTGATACTGAGTGATAGTGAGATGACAGCAATCTTTGACGCACTTGTAACATTCAAATATTTGAATGGTACACCAATATTTTGATAAAATTTTATGCTATATGCTTCAAATCATTTTTAAACCTTCTGAGGCATGATTTCTTTGATGAAAGCAAAATTTTAGATACCTTTGTTCAAAAAGTGACATTTTTAAAAAGAGCTATACAAAATTACTTATTGTCAACAGCAAAAAAAATTAAACCTTTGCTGAGGTGCAATCAAAATGCCACCCTACTATAAAAAAATTCTACATTCTAGACTCAAAAACAAAATAGTAAGGTTTCAGATATTTTTAACAAATTCATTCTTGGTGGAACTTTTACGTCTTATCTTGTATATATATAAATTCCTCTTAATTCCAGCAAAAAAAAATATAATATTAAATGTTTGAACCAAGTACAAGGATTCCAATGGAGTTTACAGAGGTAAAATAATACAATAGGAAAAACAGATAGAAAATTAATAAATATGATAATAAGGTAATCTCCATTGCTCAGCATACAAATAACTAAGATATAATGATAACTTAATTAATGACTACAAAATACAGATAAGGTAATTAGCATAAAGATAATGTCAGTTTGGCAAATTTTTCTAAATAAGCAATAGGAAACAAACCAAGCATTTCAAAAGTTCAAGGCAAAAGTAAATTATATAACATAGTGTAATGGTATTCAACCAAAAATTACAAACCTATATACACAGGGAAATGAAGATTGAAATGGGCTGAAAAACTTCCTTGTGTGGGGCAGCAACTGGTAAAGATCATTAGCACTTGAGTGTAGCAGCAAAAGTTCAGAAAAAAGATGAAGTAATCACAGTTGCAGAGATTTGGTGGAAGAGAACAACTGAAGTGAACAACTGAACAACTACTTTAGAGATGACAGCAACTGACTGTGGGTAGCCATCCTAGCACTGCCTGCAGGTCAGTTACCATCATCTCCATTAGTAGATGAAACAGTCAATTGCAACTGACTGTGGAGTACATCAATACAGCCACATCACAAGAACTATAAGAAATGTTCCTTCTATATTAACTTTGCACAAACTTGTCATGGACCTAAAACAATGAGTAGGTTGAACTGAGCGTGATCAGAAACAGAAGCAGCTTGTTTCATAGACTTATCACAGAAAATTAGCAAAACCAATGGTGAAATTCAAAAATTAGAGCATGAGTAATGAACTTCTTCATTAAAATACAAATAACTACAATGAGAGAAAGTTAAATTTATATACATAATCTAAAGAAGAGGGCAATGGCAGCCATAGACAACTAGTGCTGAAAGCATCCTCCATTATATTATGTAACTTAGTAATAGTGATACAGGCTAAGTATCAGAGTCATAAAAAGAAATTTTTAAAGAACTATTGCAAATTTACATTTTTATTATTAATGTTGAATAATGCAGATGGGAAAACATGAACATTCACCACAAACTACAATTAATTATAAGAAAAGGAAAGGAAATTAGAAACTATTGTTATAGCTGTTTTACAATGCTTTACAGAAAGCTTTAATATATGTCTTTTTGATTATACAGTATATTTTATAAATAACCATTATCAGCATAAATTTGTTAAATTTTTTGCAACTGTTTTGTATACAAAGGATAATATACAATTAAATGCAAAAGTAATAATTTTCATAGACGGGATTTTATATTCTTTGACTTTTTTTTATCCAATACATGTTGGTTTTATATAAATAAATTTAATGAATTTACATAAACATCATTTATATGTATAATTTTTAAATTAATACCATTTTTGAAAATTACACTTACAAAAGCTATTATATTATTATGATCAAACTCTTTTGATTAAATTTAATAGGAAATACCTCCTCATAATCTTTGCAATATCCTTGGCACCTTGCAGTAAAAGCTTCAACACTTCCTAGAAGTTCTTGTTTGAAGTGTGGCTGGATACTAGACAGATATGCTTCTTTCTCCCCTGCTGCTACAAAGAGTTTCTGCCAAGAGTATCGTAAGTTGTCCACCCTTTCAGTGTCTTCTTTAGTCAGTGGTAGTTTATGTTTAGATAGAATTGTGTAGCACTCCTATAAAAATTAATCCTATGAATGATATGAAAATAAATTAATACTATATCTATAAAGAAGGTAAAAAATTACTTCCGATTTTTTAAAAAATTTTCTCATGAAAATTTATTCTCCATTTTGCCCTTATCTTCAGACAATAAATCTTTTTTGCATGCAGTGATGGTGCACATGGCAGTACTACTGCATATAATAATGAAGCTTATGTTCCTTTCAGAGGAACACATGAGGGGGATTCAAAAAAAGATTCACCCAGAAGCAGCTGTGATAGAAGGTTGAAACAAATGCCAGGTATTACACTTTTTCAACTTAGTAACCAGACAAAATGACGTATTTTTTCCACCTCTCAATACAGTTCTGCAGGCCAGTTTTGTAGAAGTTCTCTGACTGTCCTTCAAACCACGACTTGACAGCAGAAATCACCTCATTATCAGCAACAGCAGCGTTTCCCAAAAAGAAAAGACTTCAGAACAGAAAAGAGGAAGAAATCCAAGGGTGCAAGGTCAGGGAATAAGCAGGATGTGGCAATATTTCAAACCCACATTCGTAGGCTGACCTCACTGCTGCTTGTGAGGAATGCACAGGGACATTATTGTGGAGTAGGAGCACACCTATTGACAGCTTTCCCCATCTATTTTCTTTTATAGCAGCATATAACTTTATGAAGAGATTGGAATAATACTTCACTGTCACAGTACAGCCCTTTTGAAGGTAATCTGTTAGTATTAACACCAAGATGATCACAAAAACTGAAAGCATCACCTTGCCAGAAATTGGTTGCACCTTTGGCTTTTTGGAGGGGAAGTGATTCTGCATGCTTCCATTATTTTGACATTTGTTTAGTCTTGGGATCATAATGATGGATCCAAGTTTCATCTATGGTGACTAGCTGTGAAAAAATTCCTCTTGCTTTTCCTGGCACAATGAAAATTTATATGCACATTGTGCCCTTTCCTTCTGGTAAGAAATCAGAAGTCTAGGAACACATCTAACAGACATGTTACTCATAGGCAACTGTTGATGGATGATGTTCACCACAGACCCTACACTAATTTGGAGTTCTGCAGCTAGTTTGATGCTAATACGGCAATTTTCCAGGATTAATGCCTCAATTTTTGCAACACTCTCTTCTGTTACAGCAGCTGCTGGGCATTGTGGGATTTCTTCATCATGCAGTGAGGTTCTTCCACATTTGAAATGTTTATACTAATGCACAACAACAACACTATAACCTGGGCAGTCTTCTCCATGAACAGTGACCATTTCTTTGTGGATTGTTTTGAGCATTGGTATAAATGCTCAAAACAATCCGCAGAAAGAGGATTCAAATCACTGATCTGTATTCCACTCTATTCATTGTGACACTTCACTTCATTCAGCACTGCAAAGAAAAATTAACTGTCAGATTGAAACAAAAATTTTTGTGGTTGCTATAGAGACTACGAGGTGTCAAACAAAAAAATTCATCTTTCTGTTTCAGCTGCTTATGGGTGAATACAAATCTTTTTTGAATCCCCCTCGTAATTTTATTTGGACAGAGAACCAATTTTACAAAAACTCTAAAACCATCCAGAGAAAGCTACTTATTTATTTGTTCTTCATTCTAAAGCATTATTTAGAGGTGGTCCACCTAGAGAGTAGGATGGATACAAGTATGATGTGACAACCCAAGGATGGGTTACCCAGGGAGAGTGACAGATACAAGTATGATATTATTTAACCCCCTGCCACACTGCTAGAAAAAGTCTGCTCATTCCTCATGTCCTAACTGCTTTATAGCCTGGAGAAGGTATTTATTATTTTGTCATCTCAAATCCTGTGAGAACACCTTTATTAATTATTTGATAATAATTGCAATTTACTTATATTTCAAGACATGATTAAAAGTCAACCACAGACTTTGAAGTTTTGATTTTATTGCAGAACACAAATTTAATAAAATATTCATTTTCTGCTGAAAACAATGGCAAAAAATTCAATACCTTTAAACTGAAATTATTTCAATGAATGTATGTTTTTGAAAATAATATCACTACATCTTCTTTTGTTCATGTGTATGTTACCAGAAAAGAATTTGTGAGAAATATATATTCATAGTATCATTAAAAGTTTCTAAAGATGGGATGGGCTATTTTGAGTTTATCTTGAATCACAGTTAAGAAAATAAGTAAATCTGGCCATCATATAGTGTGTTTGAATGTGTGAAGTATAGGAACTAAGTAACTAAGGCTATGAGGTGTCAGTATATTGAGTCTGTAAGTAACATGTATTTCTTATTCAATTTGCCTGTTTATTGGATAAAAAACCTTATCTTGGAGGAAAAAACCATGCTACCCTCACCTGAGGGAAACTAATTCAGCCACATAATGAAATAAACCTATAAAAATTCCTCACATTATTGACAGGATTTGAGACATCATTGACATATCTGAGAGGTGGGAGGACTGAGATTACATCCACTTGCCACCTGTGAGGACCAGCATATAGATATACCTTTCAAGCAAATATACCGATCGTATATACAGAGACAGGTCAGAGCTACTTTCATTATTATTTGTGGTTAAGATCATTAAGGAAAGATGCCTATACATTTTAAAATTTACCAATTGTAATTCTATTTTGCTCAAATTCATCAATGTTTTGCGGGCTGTCCGCATTTTAAGAGCAAGTTTGCAAACTGCAAATCATTTTTGTTTCCATGCTCTACTAGGACAGTGAGCACTTGGCAATCACAGATGATTCATGCATTCAATGGACACTTTATTAGGCACATCTATCCTATAATGAAATGGAGCACGCCTTCAGTAACAACTACCGTGTCATATTCAAAGTCACTAAGACTCTGAATATGACACAGTAATTGATGCCTCTGAAAAGGGCACAGATGCATTAATACAAGTAGTATATTGAAAACTACAACCCTGCTGGAGGTTTCACTTACAATTGCCTCATGTGTCTTGAGATTGGTCTAATAACCAAATAACATCTGGCAAAAGAGATCCAGTGGTCAGAAACAGCTAATTGATGTGACAGGTCAACAGAGGCTGACAAAACTTGTGCAAAGTAACAGAAAGGCTACCAGCCAAATAATAACCTAGTACAACAGTGGTAACCAAAGAGACATTTCACAATGCACAACTTGTACCTTGTCATGGATATCACAAATGATGATCGAACAAAGTTCCACTCCTGTCAGCAAGAAACAAGAAGATATAGTTTGGCTCAGAAATAACAACACTGGATAGCTATGGACTGAAAAAACATTGCCTGGTCAGGCCAATCCCTATTTGTGCTGCTTCGTGCTGATGGGTGAACCAGAATATGTCAAAAACAGCATGAGTCCATGGACCCATTCTGCCAGGTGTTAACAATGCAGGTCAGTGGTGGTAATGATCTAAGGAGAGCATCCATCTGCAAATGGGTTCTCCCAACAAGATAATGCACTATGTCACAAGCCCAGGATTGTACAGACCTGGTTCCAGGAACATGCAAATGATAAGATCAACTGAATTGAGCGCCTGTGGGATGAGGGGGGGAATTGGCTCTTCAGAGTGGAGTTCCAAGTTCCACAACTATCCATTTTGTAACAATGAGAAGAAATTGAGTGTGGCATGATTTCAACACCTGACTGAGTCCATGCCACAATGAATTCTATACACCCACCACATGCTTTTGCATGTGGACAGCTAATAAATAACAATAACAATAAGCTAATAAATAACAACAGAGGCACAAATAAAAAAAATTACTTTTGTATGAATATAATTAATCAGATGTCACAGATTCTTCAGTTTTCAATAACTAGTAGTTACAGAATGTAATGTGAACAATTAAAATAATTAAGAAGAACGTTTAAGAAGAAGTTGATAGTTCTTTAGATGTCACAATATAAAGATCCAATACTAATTTACTTCATAACCAATTTACAACTTACTTCAACAGGTCCTATGCCCCAATCTATTTCTATTTCCTTTTCTCGAACTTCTTCCAAAGCAGCTATTGTCATTCTAATATCATCCAGATCCTTGATTGGACGAGCCAGTCGATTTGATAAATCTGTGATAATGGTAAATAGTGAGTGCATCTGAGTATCGTATTTCTTCTTACAGGCACGTCCAAACAGAGCACACCAAGCTTGTGCTTCTAAATTTAAGGCCATCTTGAGCTTTTCTGTAAAGTAAAGCAAAGTATAATTAACATTTTATTCAATATATATATATATATATATATATATATATATATATATATATATATATACAAACAACAGCAGTAATTGTTGTTACCTGTTACACACACGAGGTGTGACCAAAAAATTTGTGGACTGACTTAGTATCTTGAAGAAGAAAGGTAGCGAGTTTGACTTGTTTTTAACATGTTCAGTGATTCATCTAGACAGAGTAACAATGATTCATCCATTTATCTGCAGTAAGTCTGAATTAGCATGCACTGAACAGGTGTTTTATGTGTTTTATCGCAAATTTAAAATAAGTGACATTACTGAGTAGCAAATTTACATCAAATTTTGTTTCAAATTAAGGAAAAGTGCAACAGAAACCCATGATTTAAACCAGCTTTTGGAGAAGATATTATATGTCATTTGAATACTTTTCAGTGGTTTGCAAAGTTTAAAAATGGCCACTTACTGACTGAAGACAACCCTTGGTCTGGTCACCCTTTAACTTCAAAAACAAATTTGTGCAATGCTGTTTGGAGAAACCAGCCTGAAAAGTGGCTTCAGGAAATTGGCACTTGCATCTTGACCCTGCCTCTGTGTACTCAGCACTTTCCATTCAAGAATTTCTTGTGAAGCACTCCATCCTGTGATTGCCTATCTGCCATACTCACCAGATTTATCTCCCTGTGATTTATTTTTTTTGTTTCCCAAGCATTTAACCCCAGGGGCTCACCATCTTGTTAATATGGGCTTGGCACACCCAGGGTCCTGAGCTGGATATCATCATTCTTCTCTTTTTTGGCGATTCCCTCCTCCTCCTCCTTCTCTCTCTCTCTCTCTCTCGGGGTACTTAAAATTTTTTTTTGGCTGGTGCAGCATAAGCCTCAGGCTTCCTTGCACCATATGACTAATAATAATAATAATAATAATAATGATTTAAAGCTCCTGTGAAGGATTGCAGATTCTCAATGACTGAGGAAGTTATTGAGAATGCAACCCAGGAACTGGTACGAATTCCAAAAAAGACTATCAGGAATGCTTCTAAAAGAAAGTGCCAGAAGAGTTGGAATTGGTATATATATGGTGTCAAGGATACTACTTCAAAGAAGATCCATCCAAATGGTCAGTAACATGCAAATGATCAGATCAACTGAATATTAGTAGTCTCTAAACTTTTTCATCACACCTTGTAGAAACATATAAGATACACTTGAACTAATGCACATAAGTACATATATATATATATAATCATAAAGAAAAGATGCAAAATTTTGAATTCTTATAATTTTTGATGTACTGGACTGGCATTGGTGATTTTGGCATCATTACATGCATAAGACATGTAAACTGCAGCCATTATCAATCCATTGCAGGATGGAAGCCACTCAAAGATTCTTGTTGAGGGAAATGTACTATAATCTGCCAATCTGACCCAGTGCAGGTTGGCAGACCGACCGTATTTAGCAGTCAGGGACTTGAACCCCGGTCTACTCAAAAAGTGTGTGCAACTGCACTCCCGCTCCTGACCACTCGGCTATGGAGGCCCCTAAGACATAGGAGTTTTTTACTAGTTAGTTATGTAACCTAGCAAGATGGAAAATGCTAGTCAACAGCAAGTTTTTTTGCATGGAAATGCTTTATCAAACTAGTAATTTATTAAAGTGTTGCATGAGCTTAAAGCGAGATTTGGTTGCAGATTTTTGTTTCAACTCTCCACATGTGGCAACTGCAATTCTTCATTTTCTGAAGGAATATTTTAATGACAGGGTCATCCTCAATTGAAATCCTGCACAGAAGACAATGTGAGAAAGTCTTGGCAACTGTTCTCACGAGATCTGAATCCTTCCGATTATTTCCTGAAGTGCAATATCTACAGGAAAAATCCACATACTACTGAAGAAATTAAGGGTGAAATCACCCTTAATTTCTTGAAAACGCCTGAAAGCACCTGAAAGAGAGCACCTGAAAACACACTTGCTGCAGTTATTATAAATGTCGATTGTCAGAAAATAGGCTATGAATAAGACTCTTAAACAAGATTTGAGGAATACATTTGGAACTCCAGAGGTGTCCGAACATGAATTTTAGTAAAGTGGAGACTCAACTCAAGTCTATAAGTAGACTAACAGGTTCAACATATTTGAGATTTCCCATGCAGTCATTTCTGCCAGAGACACCTCACTAGCCACAGATGGCAACTAAAGAGAGGCAAGACAAAGCAATTGTTGTTGTTAGGTTTTAGACTCATCAACAACTTAGACCATACTGCACCATTGCATGTTCAATGTTGTTGTTGTTATTTGGTTTTTAGGAGTATTAGCAACTAAGGCCATATTGCTCTGGGGCTATGCGGTGGTCATTCCCTGACCCTTCTGCATTCTCCATATTTGGTAGTCACGGGCTCGAACCCCGGTGTAATCAAGAAGCGTGTGCTACTCACTACTGCTCCTGCCCACCTGGCTACGGAGGCACGCATGTTCAATGTTGTGTATGTTGTTATGTTCATGGGATGAACTACATGGTGGTTTAGTTACCCTCACAATATCATAACTGGAGAGGGGGGAAATGGAAAATTAATATTATGGCTGTCTGCTGGTTCTGAATGTTTTTCACACTGAATTTTATCCTTCTGCTAAAAATCAAAAGTCACTGCCAATGTAACTAACAAGTAGTGGACTGACGTTTTAGACCATCTTACTGATGCACTATCACAAGACCCATTCGTGAAATCAGTAGTCAACTGAGAACACAGCCTATCATACACTACATAGGACCTGTTAGTTACACATCCTTGTCAAGAACTAATGAAATTGACTTCATCCTCACTAACAGAGGATATATTGTGAATGATCTTACTGTCTTGAATAAGGTAAATGTTGGAAGTGATCACAGAATGGTAAGATGTACTTGATATAGATGTAGGAAAGAAAAGAAAAAACTAACTCGAGTAAATATTACAAAGGTCTTTGAGATAACAGAAGAGGAGAGAAAGCAGTATGTACTGGAACTTAAGAACAAGTTTGAGCTTCTGCAGGCTACTTAGAACCGAGATATCGACAAGGAATATTACAATTTTCTGAAAGTGATAAAGCCCAAGAAACCTATAGGGAAAAAGAAATCCAAAGAAGAAAAAATTAGTCAAGAAACACTTGATATGATGAACCAAAGGTGACAAATGAAGAGCAAGATAAACACTGACAAGGAGAAAATTGAGTATACTGAGTTATGCAAAGCCATTAGAACAAGACTCAGTGAGGACATAAGAAGATTTAACACAAGAAAAGTAGAACAAGCATTAAGGGAAAACAAAGGATTTAAATCAGCAGCCATGAGCAGTAATACAGAAAGACAAATGATACTGAAACTGAAGAATAGCAATGGTGTACTTATAAATAGCAGAGAAGGCATAATTCAAATAGCAGAAGACTACTATAGAGAATTATACAAGGAGCGAGGGATTGATGCTAGCAGTGGGGAAGATGGATCGCAAATTAGCAACACATGCAACATACCCGATATTCTTCCTGATGAAGTAGAATATGCATTGAAGAAAATGAAAAATCAGAAAGCCTCGGGGGAAGATGAAGTTACTGTAGAGATGTTAAAATCGGGAGGAAGAGACATAACACAAAATCTGGCAAGGATCTTCACAAAGTGCATTAGAAAAGGAGTGACACCTAAGCAGTGGAATAATGCAATCATAGTTTCGCTGCATACGAAAGGAGATAAATCAGAAATTGGAAATTACAGACCAATTAGCTTGTTGTTGCACATCTACAAGTTGTTCGCAAGGGTCATTACTAACAGATTAGAAAGAATACTTGATGAGAATCAACTGAAAGAGCAAGCTGGCTTTAGGACAGGATTCTCAACCATGGATCACCTTCACGTAATATCACAGCTAATGAAGAAAGCAAATGAATATAAAACACCATTATGCCTGGCACTTGTGGATTATGAAAAGGCATTTGACTCCATACAGCATAAGGCAATGTTTCGGGCACTGGAAAGACAAGGCATAGATACTCCATATATTATGATTTTGAAGAAAATATATGAGAACGCTACCTCTTTTATTAGACTAGACAAAGACAGTACGAAATTTAAAATCGAGAAAAGAGTTCAACAAGGAGACAATATCTCTGAAGCTGTTTACTGCTGCCCTTGAGGAAGCTTTCAGAAGATTAGATTGGTCGCAGAAAGGAGTCAATGTGAATGGAGAGTACTTAAACCATTTATGATTTGCAGATGACATTGTGGTCATAAGCCATGATCCCAAAGAATTAGAGGAAAATCTTAATCAGTTATGCACAGTTAGTAAAGATTTTGGACTAAAGAGGAATATGGCTAAAACAATAGTAATGATGAACAAGTATGACACAGAAAGGAAAATAATGATTGAAGGAGCAGTAATTGAAAAGGTGGAGTCATACACTTATCTGGGACGAGTTATTAGCTGTAATAATGATAAATGGCTGGAAGTCAAGAAAAGAATAAATTTTGGGTGGATAGCATTCAGGAAATATAGTCACATACTGAGAAGCAATATCCCGGTTTGTCTGAAACGTAAAATAATGAACCAATGTACTCCCCACCATGACTTATGGAAGTGAAACTTGGGCACTCACCAAAAAAATGAAAGAGAAGCTGAGAACTACACAGCGAAGAATAGAACGAATTATATTAGGAATCAGACTGTTAAATAATCAGAGCAGAGAAACACATGAATTAGGCAGCAAACTCAAGTAAAGGACATTCTTATCAAAACTAGAGAACTAAAATGGTCTTGGGCAGGACACATAGCTCGAAGACATGATGACAGATGGACTAAGAAAATAACAGAATGGTACCCAAGAGGAGCTAGAAGAAAACCTGGAAGACAACGGTGGAGATGGATAGATGAAATTCATGAGTTTGTGGGTAGTAAATGGATGGACAGTGCTCAAAACAGAAGGAACTGGAAAGTTGCTGGAGAGGCCTTCATCCTGCAGTGGATTGAAAATGGCTGATGATGATGACAATGTCAAGAACTGTCACAAAACAATTGAAATGATATTGCCCAGTAATAAACTGATAGACCATTATGAACTCTGTTCAACCAAGAACAGAGTTTTGGTCACACGTACTGAAAATGACAAATCTAGACAATGGGTGAACATTAAATTTTGTGGTACGCACTTAAAAAGTCAGTCACAGCAACCCAAGAATGCTCGTCACACTTTACAAAGATGATACTGTGATGCAAAAACAGTCCTCAAGTGGTTTAACGGTTTCATTAGGGAAATTTTTCACCTGAAGATGGAGTAGTTACCCACCAACATCCAGAAACAATCAAAACTTCATTGAGATATGCATCATCATTCAATCCGATAAACAACTGAGGGGCATGTGTTGGGGCTTATGGAGGGCAGCGTCTGAAGGTTAATTCCACTCTGCCTTGGTACACCATGATGGTGATAGAGAACTCTGTAAAATGGCCAGAAATGAGTGCAATGTTATGCAGCTCTCCTGATGGCTACTTAGCCAGGAGAGCTACTTCCCAATACCTATACATGCTACAAGCAGGTGGGTGACAACTATACTTGTACTGCCTTACGCAAAGCAAAAATAAATAAATAAAAATAAAAACAGTAAATAAATAAATAAAAAGATAAAATCCTGAATTTACTGTAGGTAGTGCAATAGCAGTGGATTCAAGCAATCCCGTGCCACTGGGAATCCAAGCCAGTGGCACCAGCAGAAAATCCTGCCCACTACCAAAGCCAGCAAATATCCCACCCCTGAAAACAAAAAATAAATAATAGAGAGAACATTGTCAGCATTCAGAGAGTCAAGTCAGGAGTCATAGCCAGGATGAGAGTTCCAAGAATATAATCACTATAATATTTAGATATATAATATTCAGAAGTGCCTATAATATTTAGAATTAGAATGGCTGGTAAATAAGAATGGACAATAATGAGAAGAATTTACCAGTACTTATTTTTTTCTTGAGAAGACATTTTTAATATAGTTTTGAAAGAGCAGGAAGGAAGGAGATCTTATTGCTCACAAAGTAAGTCCAAAGAAAAAGAAGTTAAGCTAGATTTTAGTGTTGTTCTTAAGTTGACATATACGGAGTATTCATAAAGTATATACACCCAATTTTCATATATTCCAGAAGAACATAAGTTCAAATTGAGAAGGATGAGCCAGTATAATTCCGAATTTGGAAAACAGTATCCTGTTAGTAAATATGAAGGATAAAGACTGGAAGTAAACCATTTTTTTGTTTAAATTCTTTTTCAATGCAAAGGTGACATTAAGAATAAAAAGTCTTGTGACTGTTCCTGTATGGCCATTATCCCATCTTGTTTTCCAAACATTTATCTGCTCATTCCAGTAACAAATTTTTTCATGTTTTATGTCAGCTTCACTATCTGTTGTTATATGGTGTTTAGTTCTATAGCATAATCCCTTATACACAAAATGAAGATCCATGGGGAGAACCCCTCCTATGTACTGCAGTGCAGCTGTCCTGCAGGCCCAAAATAAATCAAGGAGCATGGTTCTTTGAAGTGTAGTTAGTAAGCAACTAACATTTGGGAAATTGCTGAGGAGAATGTCTCTTTCATTTGGTTCAGTTCAGGCCATTCTGACCAAGGATTTGGGAATGAAGCCAGTGAGTACCAAGTTTATTCCATGCATTCTAACTCAATATCAAAGACAGCATCAAGTCCTCATTTCAAATGAAGGACATTTTCATTAAAAATGTCCTTCATTTTTAATGAAAAATTATAACAGGTGATGAGCTTTAGGAGTATATATGACCCAGAGACCAAGGTTCTAAATTCCCAATGGAAGATGTCATCATCACCAATGCCAAAAAAGGCACACAGCAGTCAAAATCACATGTGAAGACCATGCTGATTGTATTTTCAGTGAGGGGATGGCATTATCAGAATTTGTTTAGCAAGGTGTCACTGTTAATGCAGCCTATTACAAAGAAGTTTTAAAATGTTGAGAAATGCAGCTCGCAGTAAATGACCAAAAAAAAAAAAAAATGGCAATATGGTTGGCTTCATTACTATGGCAATGTGTTATGTCATATATCATTCCCTATCCAGAAATTTTTGACTGAAAAAAAAAATATTCCTGTCATGAAGTTTTAAAATGTTGAGAAATGCAGCTCGCAGTAAATGACCAAAAAAAAAAAAAAATGGCAATATGGTTGGCTTCATTACTATGGCAATGTGTTATGTCATATATCATTCCCTATCCAGAAATTTTTGACTGAAAAAAAAAATATTCCTGTCATGCCACACCTACTTTATTTGCCTGATTTAGCACCATGCAACTTTTGACTATCCCCAAAATTAAAGCAGGACATGAAAGAAAAATTATTTGGGTCAACTTGGGAAATCCAATCAAACACGACAGGCTGCCAAAAAGCATTCACTAAAGAAAACTTATAAAATGTTTTGATCAGTGGCAGATACTGTAGCAAGTGTGTGGCTGCAGAAAGAGATTATATATATATGAATATTAATAATGTAAACATAATGATGTAAAACATTAAAATTTAAACATTAATAAACAAACATTTATCTTTGAATAAAATTAATTTTTTTGAAACATTCAATCTTTTTGAACAAATTCTGCATGCAGAAATCCTAGCTTGTGTAACTTTTTTTTGCCAAAACCAACTTCATTAAAATAAAAAGTTAAATTATTTTGAAATAATTAAAAACAAATAATCTACTTTGGTCAAAATTGCTTTATTCTATTTTATTTTAAAGAGTGTTAACGAATGGGGTACAACATACACAAATGCTCCCACTCACATGCCACTTTAGATTTAAAAAGAAGCATTGCTGGCAATCTATTACAGTCTTTCAAATAAAAAAATGCATATATCTTTCATAATGGTATCTCTTCTATAGCTAAAATAATGGAAGGCATTGCAAAATACACAGTTTTAAATTATTCCTAGTTTTTTAGAAAAAAAAACTGAATGGTTAACTTTATACACTAATGTGCCAATTTAAACTGAGAGGGGATAACTGCAATAAATGTCTGAAAATTTTTTTAAGAAAAGAGGATTGACTATTAGAATAAATTCTCATCTACTCTTTTAAAGGGTAGAAGTTTATCTAAATTTAAAGAGGATTTGGAAAATACTTAAAATAAATAGGTAAATGAAGTGCATAAGTTTCCTTCCTTGTATTATTTTGCCAATACTAATATATATATATAATTTTGAGAGTTCATTTTACCCACTGCCTATTAAGAAAAACATCTCACTTGTTTATATAAAATCTCGATTGAAAATTTATAATTAAAATTTGAAATCTGATTAACTTTAACTGAATAATTCTTAAAAATTCATTTTAAAATTTCAGGGGGCAAAAAATAATATAAGAAAGGTCAATGTTAAAGGAAATAAGTAAGATTATACAAAACCACATCACAATACCTGTACACAAGATCACGCACCCTACTGGAATAATATCTTGTTCATTTGATATATCATTTTTGATAGATTCATAGTAGGTAATTTGTGCTTCAAAGTCCATGAGTTGTGGATTTTTTAACAGAAATTTCTTTATTTCCTTTTCGCGATCCAATTTCCACACATGATCATATTTGCCTATTTTAGTCAATTGTCTGTTTATTTCCTAGAAAGGAAAAATGCAAAATACTAAGAGCAAATATACATAGATTGAATATAATAATCTTATTACATATATATTTTTTTTCTACTACCTAGAATAAGAATTCAGAAACATACCTGCTAATAATAGAGGCAAAAGTTGATGACGATGTAAAGCAGATATCATCTTTTAAGGGCACAAAGGGTGATATCTTTGTACATATTGGCTGTTGTTGTTGTTATTTGGTTTTTAGGAGCATTAGCAACTAAGGCCATATTGCTCCAGGGAATATGCGGTGGTCATTTCCTTGACCTTTCCACATCCTCCGTATTTGGTGGTGACAGGCTCGAACCCCGGTCTAATCAAGAAGCGTGCTACGCACTGCTGCTGCTCCTTCCCACCTGACTACAGAGGTGCCAATACATATTGACACTAATGACATTAAGAGTAGGAGATCTGAGGACTTACTTCACAAGTACGGGTCAATGTTGAAAAAAAGTCAAGAGTTAGAGTTAAATTTGAAAGTGTCTGCAGTCCTACCCAGACATGACAGGAGGGAGTAAATGATGAGAGGTTTGTCAATCAATTTGGCCTGGAGAGACTGTGCAAGACTCATGGGGTAGAATTTCTTTCAGCATGGTCTGTGCTTGTTAACAGGAGAGATTGTTTCTACAAGTATGGGATACACTTAAATAGCAAGGGTGCAAGAATATTTGCTGATGCTATGGAGGCAGTGTTAGGTGGGTCGGCATAGGCAGAGTTAGTGATTCTTGCACTGCTTCTTTTGGAATGAGTTGCAGCCTGGAAAGTGAGGTACTTGGGATTTCAAGGGCTGCCAGGAGTCATCATGGAACAAGTAAATACATGGGTTGTGTTGAGGTAACTAAGAGTAAGAACAGGTGTATGTATACTTGTATGTACACCAATGCTAAGAGTATAGTAAATAAATTTGATGAAATTGAGGTGCTGGTGAAGATATCAAAGGCTGATGTCGTTGGAATATCAAAGACATGGTGTCACACAGATATAAGGAATGCAGAATTGGAATTTGGTGAGTACATTGTACAGAAAGGATAGATAGAATAGAAGGGGAGGTGCTGTTAGTTAAGAAATGCATAAAATCTAAGGAAGTACATCCAGCTGACATGGGTGGACAGTGCAGTGTTGAGTCAGTTTGGTGTAACATAAGCACTGGGAAAACCAAGTTGAAAATAGGAGGGTTTTATAGGCCTAATGACTCTGATGAGTACAATGAACAACTCTACAAAAAAATAGAGTGGGCCAGTAAATCAGAATGTCTTATAATAGGGGATTTTAACTTCCCAGATATTGACTGGAACTTGTGGGTTAATCACTCACACTAGCAAAACTTTTGTGGAATTATTGGATGGTTGTTTTCGAACTCAGGTGCTCATCGATTTGTTGCATGTGTTCTTATGGACAGATCAGCTTACAAAATCTTTATACTGCAAACACAAGATTTTTAATCAGAAGAAGAAGAATCCTTCTAGTCCCTCTGAGTATAGACCAATTTCAGTTTCTTCTGTTATAACTAGGGCATATCATAAAATACTAGTGCCCCATCTGTCTATAATTGTCAAGTTGGATCCTTAACAGAGAGCTTTTGTTCCAATTGATGGGACAGCAGAGAATATTGCAGTGTTGCAAGCTCTTCCACATACATCTAGGAAGAATTTTCACCATCTGCATCTTGAAACTCTTGATATAAAGAAAGCTTTTGACTCTGTGGTCTATCCTGCTATTATTGAAGCTCTTCAGAGGTATCGTGTACCTATGTCATTTCTAAATTATATGAAGTTAATGCATTGACTTTTTCCTCAGAAAAAGTCAATGCATTAATCGTACAAGGGGTGTAAGACAGGGTGATCCTCTATCCCCTCTATTAATCAACGTGATAATTGATATGTTATTAAAGAATTTATCAGATTATGTAGGCTTCCCCCTTTTGGGACATAATGTAAATGCGATGGCATTTGCTGACAACCTCGTGTTAGCAGCCAATACCTTGACAAGTCTTCTGTGCCTTCTTGAGAGAGCTAACTTTTTTTTGAATAAGAGAGATTTACTTATCAACTTGGATAAATCATGGACAGTCGCCATCTTTCCTTCCGGGCAGGAGAAGAAAGTGAAGGTCCAGGCAGGGAGGTTCTTTTTGGGTGAGGAGATGCTGCCTACACTTACAGTCTTAGATAAGTGGGAGTATTTGGATGTTAAGTTCTCCCTTACTAAGAAAACTTTGTTTGGGACGGATCTAAACCTGCAATTGGGGAGGTTGAGTATAGTAAATAAAGAGACCCCAACAGAGATTGTTATTCTAAAGTATTTCTTAATGCCCAGATTTTTTCATCATTTAGTTCTGGGCAAAGTTAAAGCTGGACGGTTGAATGCTTTGAATATGCAGGTTAGATTGGCAGTGAAGAGATGGTTACATTTACCCAAAGACGTTGTAACTCCTTATCTTTATGGGGATGTTTCTGCTGGGGGGGTTGGGACTGTCCTCCTTTTGGTGGGTAGTCCTAATCCTTAAGCAGAAGCATCTTGAGAAGCTGCAGTTTTTTTCCTCCCCATTTATTCGGGCCATCGCCTCCTATTTCTCCCCTGAAGGACAAGGTGAGAAATGCAAAGAGGCTTCAAATGGATGGCAGGAATGTTATTAATTCTAAAGACAAGTTGAGAGAACATTGGAAGACACTCCTTTACAATTCCTTTAATGGACAGGCTCTGGAGGAGTCAACGAAAGTTCCGTCTCAGAATCAATGGGTCAGAGATGGAACCTGGCTCTTGGCTGGTCACGCTTTTGTTGATCTGGTCAAGACCCATATAAACACCCTCCTACCTTCTCCAGAACATCAAGGGGGAGATCATTACATCAATCTTGTAGGGATGGGTGTAATGCTATTGAAACTCTGGCTCATGTTGCTTTTCACTGCCATCAATCCCATGGCATGTGCATTAAAAGGAACAATGCAGTTGTAAAGTCTTATAAACAACCGGTTGTGTCAAAAAGGTTGGCTGACTCTTCTGAAGCCTCAGTATACTACTACAGAGGGTTTGAGAAAGCCGGATCTTCTCTGTGTAAATGATGATGTCTCATACCTCTTAGATGTCCAAGTAGTTGGTTCGAGATATTCACTAGAGGTATCTCATTGCTTAAAGAAGAGAGAGTACAATGGAAACATCATTCTTAAGCAGCAAATCAATGAGTTTGTAACTATGCCATTAGTTCCCACAATTACTGTAAACTACACAGCAGTCTAGTTTCAAACTTCTCTTAGACTTCTACAGCATCTGGGATTATCCAGAAGTGATTTGAAAATTATCTCTATCCGTGCATGGCAAAGCTGTTTTGGCAGATGGTGGGAGCACCAGCAAATGACAACCATGGTGTAAGAACCCGCTATGGTGGCTTTTGAAGGCATATTTATGTAGGCTACCACTGCCAAGTGGGAATAATGAAATTAAAATAAAATGGGGGATTTTAACTCCCCAGATATTGACTGGAACTTGTGGGTTGATCACTCACACAATTGCAATACTTCTGGGGATTTATTGGATGACTGTTTTCTACAGCAGCATGTTCAAGAGGCAACCAGAGGGAGTAATACTCTTGATCTGATTATCAGCAGTAATTCTTCATGCAATAAGAATCTGCAGATAAAGGAACCACTAGGTGGCAGTGATCACAGTGTACTGATGTGGGATTTACTTAAAGATGTAACTACCATCAGGGGTAAAGGAAAGGTTTTTTGCTTTCGTAAAGGTGACTACAGTGGTCTCAGAGATTTTTTAAATTGTATATAGTGGGACAAACCGATGATGTTACCAACAGCAAATTATAAATGGGAAGCATTCAAGGAACTAATCTTGGAAGCTACTAGGCTTTTCATACCAACTAAGAAATACAGTTCAAAGGTTAGGCCTAAATGGATGTCAGATGAACTAATAAGACTCATGGCAGAGAAGAAAAATGCATGGGATGCACATAAATTATCACAAAGGACATTAGGCAAGCAAAGGCAGATTACAAGAAATCTTTGGCAAATGATGCAAAGAAAAAGTAAAACTTCCTTACTTAAATTCTAGAAAGGGATGAATCAGATTGCTCCACTTGACATTGACGGTTCAATTGTTGATGAACCTGCTGAGTTAGATGACAAACTGAATGAGTATTTTGCATCTACATTGCCACACGAGGAGTTCTGTAGGGAAGTGGAAGCCAGAAGCTTATCAAACTCTAGCAGAGAGCTAGGTGATTTTCTAATAACTCAAAGCAAGGTGGAGAAGAAACTGTTCAAATTGAACTTAAGAAAGGCACTTGGGGTGAATGGGATCTATCCAGTAACATTAAAGCAAGCAGAAAAGGAAGTAAGCAAACCCTTAGCGATAATTATGAAAGTCCCCTTGGACTCATTCCTTGTTGTTGTTGTTATTTGGTTTTTAGGAGCATTAGCAACTAAGGCCATATTGCTCCGGGATATGCGGTGGTCATTCCCTGACCTTTCTGCATCCTCCATATTTGGTGGTGACGGGCTCGAACCCCGGTCTAATCAAGAAGCGTGTACTACGCACTGTTGCTCCTTCCCGCCTGGCTACGGAGGCACCCTCAGTCCTTGGGGAAGTCCCCAAGGACTGGAGATGTGCAAATGTGTCCCCAATTCACAAAGGGTGACACGAGTAATTAGACCTGTTAATCTAACTTCTGTTCCAGGGAAAATAATGGAGTCACTAGTTAAGGAAGTGAGGCATGATTATCTAGACAAGACTGCAGTTATAGTTGAAACACAGCATGGGTTTGTTCAGGGGAAGTCTTGTCTGACAAATTTGACTGGATACTAAGATGTGGTAAGAAAGGAACTGGATGCAAAAAATAATTTTGATATTGTATACTTGGATTTTAGGAAAGCTTTTGATACTGTGGCACATTGAAAACTACTATACAAATTGGAGCAGTATGGCATTAACGGCAAGTTGCTACAATGGATAAAAGGAAGGTTCAGTGGGAGAAGACAGAGAGCAGTTATTAACGGACACTACTCTTCATGGAGTAATGTTATTAGTGGAATCCCCCAGGGTTTGGTGTTCAGCCCATTGTTGTTTTTGGTATTTATCGATGATATTGATGAAGGTATAGCAGGGTTAAAGTCTAAGTTTGCAGATGATATAAAGTTTGGCAGGGTTGTTAACAACACTAATGACAGTACAATACTGTAACAGGATCTAGAAAAGTTGAGTAGATGGGTTGAAAGGCGGCAACTGAAGTTTAACAATAACAAACACAAAGTACTTCATGTGGGTAACAGTAACCCCAGAGTAACGTATCAACTGGGTGGTACTACACTCAGTGTAGTGGAGAATGAAATAGACTTCGGGGAAATTGTGCAGTGAGATATGAAGTTTTCTGAACAGTGCAGACAGGTTGCAGGAGAAGCTCATCATGTCTTGTCAATGATATACAGGAATTTTGCTAGAAGGGATAAGGGAGTGATTGTCCCCTTATATAACGAAATGGTTAGACTAAACCTTGGGTACTATATACAGGTCTGGAAGCCTCATTTTAGGAAAGATGCAGAGCTGCTGGAGCGAGTACGGAGAAGGGCACTGAGATTGGTAAGTGGAACAAAGGGTTGTTGTTGCCAAGAAAGGCTTGAGTTCTACAAACTGCAGCTTCCGGAGACTAGGCACATGCAAGGTGATCTAATTGAGGTGTATAAGGCCTTGAATGGTTTGAGCAAGCTCAATGCTGATGGGATTAGCATTAGCATAGGCACATGATGCAGGAAAGCAAGCTTATGCAGCATCAGCCCAAAAAAAGTAAAAAAAACCCTTCCCATTTCACTGATCCATTCATTCCAAATGTTTTCCTAGTTCTGCCTTGAATATAAGCTATCAACTTCCACAACAACAGATGGAAGTTTGTTCCAGCAATCAACCACCCACTGGCTAAAGGCAAACTTCTGCACATCTATTATACAACCACCTTTCCTCAGTTTGAATCTATGCCTCCTCAGGTTTGTAATCTGAGCAAGAGAAAGAATCTCATCAGCATTGAGCCTGCTCAATCCATTCAAGGCCTTATACATCTCAATCAGATCGCCTCACAGCTGCCTAGTCTCCAGAAGCTGCAATTTGGAGAAGCTTTTCTTCATAAGAGCACCTCTTTGTTCCCTTCACCAGTCTTGTTTCCCTTCTCTGTACTCATTCTAACAACTCTACATCATTCCTAAAATGAGGCTTTCAGACCTGTATGTAGTACTCTAGGTGTGGCCTGACCATTGCTTTATACAAGGGAATAATCACCTCCTTATCCCTGCTCACAAAATTCCTGCATATCATTGACAAAACTTCTGGCAGCCTGTCTGCACTGCTCAGAAAACTTCATATCGGACTGCAAAATTATCCCCAGGTCTCTTTCATTCTCCACTACCCTGAGTATAATGCCACCCAGTTGGTACATTTCTCTGGGGTTAATGCTACCCATATGCAGTACTTTGCATTTGTCAATGTTTAACTTCCGTTGCCACTTCTCAGCCCATCTGCCCAACTTTTCCAGATCCTGTTGCAGCAGCAGCATACTGTCATTACTATTATTAACAACCCTGTCAACCTTTGTATCATCTGCAAACTTTGACATTAAGCTTGATATTCCTTCATTAATATCATTGATAAATATATAAAACAACCATCCTTTTATCCATTGTAGCAACTTGCCCTTAATGCCATACTCCTCCAATTTGTACAGCAGTCTTCCATGTGCAATATCAAAAGATTTCCTGAACTCCAAGTATATGATTTCAAAATTATTTTTTGCATTGCATTCACTTCCTTTGTGACTACTTCATAGTATCCAATCAAATTGGCCAGACAAGACTTCCCCTTTACAAACCCATGCTGTGTCTGAATTATTACTGCTGTCTTGTCTAGATGATCCTGTAATGCTTCTTTAACCAGTGACTTCGTTATTTTCTGTGAAACAGAAGTCAAACTAAGAGGTCTGTAATTACTCGTGTCACCCTTTGATCCCCTTTGTGAATTGGATTTACATTTGCAGATCTCCAGTCCGTGGGGACTACCTCCAAGTCCGATTCATCCTCTTGCTCAGATTACTCACCTGAGGGGACAAATTCAAATTGAAGAAAAACAATTGTAGATTAATATGCAGAAATTTGCCTGTAGCCAGCAGGTGGTTGATAGTTGGAAAAAACATCTATCAGTTGTAGTGGAGGTAAACAACTTAAATAAGTAAGGTCAAGGTAGGACTAGACAAACATTTGGAGTGAATGGATGGGTGAAATAGAATTTTTTTTTTTTTTTTTGGCTGATGCTATATAAGCTTGCTTTCTTGCATCACATACTTCTTCTACTAATGCTAATTGCCATGTTACCATTCCTCTGAAATGACTTAACATGACAATCAGTCATATTCATTAGTGAGGTATTTGTGTGTTCTTTGGTATGAGTGTGTGTGATTAGTATGGTTACAGCAATTTGTGTGTGTGTGTGTGTGTTAGGTTCGGTTTGTTTGTGTTAAGTGACAAAGTAATTAAGGCTATGAGGTCGGTACTTCATATCTGTAATCAGGGCCATACTTACATGTTACAAGACCCAAGACACAAAATTATTTTAGGCCCCTGAACTTTATGGCTAAATGGCTTTTTGTGTTCAGATGTTAAAATATTGATAACAGCAGCTAAGGTAAAGAAAGCCTGCACATGAACGACAAGAAACGTCGGATAACATACGTGGAAAATTAGTTTCCTGACACCGGACTCTAGCGCTGCTTGCTCGGTAAACAGACGGTAGGTGTTATTGGTCTGGAGCAGAAATCGAGAAGGATATACTGATTGACAGGTAGGAGTGGCAAATGATGAAATGATTGGTGGTGGGCACGACAGACGACAAGCTACTGTGTAGTCATTGGTTGGCATTATGATGTGTATTTACCAGTAAAGAACGGTGCATAATAGTTTTGCAATGAACGGTGAACAGGTAATAGTAGCGATGAATCTTTTAAGGTGCTGATTGACTTTATGATACGTGTGTATTTGCACAAGTGTCTTTAAAAATAAAAGTACAGTAATAAAAAATTAATATTTTGTTAATAAACAATTTATGTGTTAGTCCACCCATGGTTCTAAAGAAAAAAAGTTAGGTTACCCCTCTATTTCTGGAGGGTTCAAGCTCCCATGGGATTCAAGTGGAGGTAACCTGACCTTTTTTCACCATTACAAAATACTGTAATGGTGCGATTAGTACTGCTAAAGTTATACTAAACCAATGCTATTGTGTGTTGTGTTCGCACACCAATCAGCACATCATTTGCCACGCCTACCTGTCAATCAATATATCGCTCTCGACTTTGCTCCAGACCGATAACACCTACCGTCTGCTTACTAAGTGAGCAGCGCTAGAGTGCCATATCGGGAAACTAATTTTCCACGTAAGTTATTCGACGTTTCTCATCGATCTCGTGCAGGCTTTCTTTACCTTTGCCATAACAGATTCTTTAATTTTTTTATATCCTCTTTTCAATTCTGATATGGCATCTGCTCTGGCTGACCATCACGTATCACTGATTTGTTTTAATGTAAATTAAATTTACTGGTAAACAATTTTTTTAATATATTGCATTGTCTCATTGATGCAGGAAAAAAATTATACAAATTTTGGACAAACTCGAAACAATGTAATGCAGTAGAACAAGATTCTGTTGCATAGTTGCCTACTAAATTTAGTGAATGACTAGTACACAGTATATAAAATGCTGTGGGGGCTGTGTTGCCTTATTCTAGCTTGAAACCCAAATATTTCCCATCCCAGCCATATTGGCAGCATTATCATAACTTTGCCCTCTGCATTTTTTGATATCTATGAATAATTTAGATAACCCATCTAAAATGATTTTTTCAAGATATTCTGCATTGTGGTATTCCATGGGAAGAAAGCCTAAGACCCTTTAATTTTAATTTTACCTCTTCTTTAATTTTACCATCTTTTGAAACATATCTGATTATTAGCACTAACTGATTAATGTGACATATGTCAGGTGTAGAGTCAATAACCAGCAGAAAGTACATAGCTTGTTTTACTACAGATATTAAAGTTTGTCTTATTTGCCATTAAATTTATAAACTCATCACAGGTTTTGTGTGAAAGGTAATTTGTTTTACCAGGTCTGCTGTTTGTTTTGTTGTTTTTTTAGGAGCATTAGCAACTAAGACCATACTGCTCTGGGAATATGCGGTGGTCATTCCCTGACCTTTCCGCATCCTCCATATTTGGTGGTGACGGGCTCGAACCATCGGTCTAATCAAGAAGCGTGTGCTCCGCACTGCTGCTCTTTCACACCTGGCTACGGAGGCACCTACCAGGTCTGCAATTTGCATACATTTGTATATGATTTTTTTTAAAAATACGGCAAATTAACTAAGATATTCCAAACAATTTTAAAAATTTCCCTTACGTTTGGAATAAATATTGTCATTGCTACCTCTAAATGTTACGCCAAGGTTACCTAATAATTGAATTGTAGCAATAACACAACACTTCTTAAAACATTGTGCCAATAATTTTCTTGGGACTCTGTTTTATTAACTCCTTATCAATACATCCTTGTTGTTTGACACCTTTTTTTATATATCCATATACATGGGATATAATCCTTTGAGGGCTCGTGTTCAGTCAAAGCTCTACATACATTTTTCCTGTCATTGAATCCAGTTATAAATTTATTTAATGATGTCAAAAATAATTTGCAAATGGAACAATACACAGACTTACTAGTGTCAGAAAAAATTAATCATTCAAGCTTTTCTTTGATTCCATTAGTTTTCTCATTAGTTGTCTCACAGTAAAAATTAGTTCCTTGAATATTTCTATAGTCTACTCAGTCACATTGTGTATATGTTACTTTCAAATTTTCAATTCTACCAAAATTTTGAGGTTTATTTGTTAAGTAGTATTCTACAAGCTTACTACTTATATTTGCATGTATATTTACTGGTCAGTCTTTGTGGTAAATTTGAGGCGTCGTACCTTTACACGAATTAATATCAATAGTTTGATTTACACGATATTCTTGCATCTGTATTTATTCTGTATTTTCTTCAAGTTGGTCATGTTTGGCTAATAGATCTTTATTCTGCCATACTCTATCTTCTTGTCCTCCCAGAATTTCTTTCAGAAATTTGGTCTGCTTGTTCCACCGTTAGTTTTGAATTTTTGCTTGCATCAACTGCGAGTGCTAAAATTGAGTTGTTCTGAGGTTTATTTTTGTCCATTGTTGTTTGCAGATATGGAAGGCAGTAAAAAAAATTTATGTAATTTCTTTGGGTTATTTGTTGTTCATTTTGCTTCTTTCGTTCTGCTGATTTCAATCTTCTTTTCATATTGGGTGGTCAAGGGGGAACTAATTAACATTAAAATAAAAGAGTTCTTTTATTTTTCTTTTTATAATGGGTGTTATATTATATTATTATAAAAAATAAAGATATTAAAATGGCAAACCATTTTCAGGAAAGTTATAATTGATAGATATTACATCTCGCAGCATATTCAATTTAAAAGAAAGAAAATTGCTTTTTTTATTTAAATAGATAAATAAATTCTGTTTATACTCCAAGATGACCACATGATCAGAGGAGTTCACCAGATAGAGAATACAAGAAACAGCACTGTATTTAGCAGTCATAGGCTTTTCATATAAAAATTTGTTTCTATTATGATTAATGCACTTTAAATATTAATATATTATTGTTTTAATTGCTGCTTCATTTAATTCATTGTTTATTGACAATTTTAAATTTTTAATTCAAATGAGGTTATTGTAATACAGCTTAAGAGTAATATAACTAATAATGATACTGATTCAATATAAAAAATTAAATAAGTAAGTACACTTGATTAATTCATATTTTAAAAGCGAGAAAACCAAAAAGCTTTAAATAAAGGAAACGTATGCCACAGCCACAAAAGATAACGAAATATTACATTTGCTGTTATAATAAAATCCAAAATTTATTAAGCTACAACATTACTTTCAAAGATATACATGCTTACCTATATTTACTTCAATGTGTGCACTCTTACATATCACACTTCAACTTTACACATCAACCGCTAAATTAAACTAAATTTTACAGATTTTGGATCTCAGCATATATAGATTCTGAAATCCATCAGTGGTCCAATTAAAATAGTTTCTGTAGAATGAATAAAATCACACTTATCGCCATTAGTCAATAGAGCTACTGCTGCTGTAGAAAGCACGAATTAAGAACAAAAGGAAATGATATTGATGATGGTATATCAAGCTTAATGTCGAAGTTTGCAGATGATACAAAGGTAGGCAGAGTTGTCAAGGACACTATTGAGCAGATGGGCTGAGAGGTGGCAAATGAAGTTTAACATTGACAAATGTAAAGTACTACATATGGGAAACAGCAACCCCACAGCAACGTATCAACTCTGTGGTACTACACTGACAGTGGTAGAGAATGAAAGGGACCTGGGGGTGGTTGTGCAGGCAGATATGAAGGTCTCTGAGCAGTGCAGATGGGCTGCAAGAGTAGCTCATGGTGTATTGTCAATGATATATAGGAATTTTTCTAGCAGGGATGAGGAGGTGATTATTCCCTTGTATAAGGCAATGGTCAGGCCACACCTAGAGTACTGTATACAGGTCTGGAGGCCTCATTTCAAGAAGGATGTAGAGCTGCTAGAACGAGTACAGAGAAGGGCAACAAGATTAGTGAATGGAACAAATGGTTGCTCTTACGAAGAAAGGCTTAAGTTTTGCAAATTACAGTATCTGGAGACTAGCCACCAGCAAGGTGATCTAATAGAGGTGTATAAAGCCTTGAATGGTTTGAGCATGCTCAATGCTGATGGGATTCTTCCTCTTGCTCAGAATAATCACCTGAGAGGGCATAAATTCAAATTGAGGAAAGACAGATGTAGGATAGAAGTGCGGAAATTTGCCTTTAGCCAGCGGATGGTTGGTTGGTGGAACAGACTTCCATCCCTTGTCGTGGAAATTGATAGCCTAAATAAGTTTAAGGCTCAGCTGAACAGGTATTTCGAATGAACAGAGGGGTGAAGTGGTTTTTTTTTTTGGCTGATGCTGCATAAACTTGCTTTCTTGCATCAAATGCCTCTACTAATGCCAATGCTAATGCTAAAGATTCCACAATTTAGTGGTGTCTGTAACACATTTACAATTAATGTAAATATTGTACCACATTCCATACTGAGAAGTCAGGCTGGTCAACTGCTTTCTTGTGACCATAGCCCATGGAAAAGATTAAGGCATATTTTCTTAATTAATCTGCTCTTTTGCAGAAATGAATCGTCCACACTTTCAGTAAATTTCACCTGTCTCTGTTTACATGGTAGATACAAGTGGGCCCTAGTTTGGATCAGGGTGCTAAAAAAAGAAATCATTTTAAAATTTTGAGATTGCAGAGGCCCTGTGAGGACCAGTCTGTGGTGAGGCCCGAGGCTAGTGCTTCATGTGCCTGTTCATAAGTACAGCCCTGTCTGTAATTGCATGTATTCATTGGTCAGTTGGCTGGATGAAAATCCCTAGTTTTCAGGAAGAAAAACAATGAACCCTCACCTGAGAATGACAAACTCAGTAATGTTGTGAAAAAAAAGCCATTTACATGTGGGCCTTTTCATTCTAGTGTAGGGGTTGGGGAAGACTGATTATAATTACTGTACTACTTTGTGTGTGTGTGTGTGTGTGTGTGTGTGTGTGTGTGTGTGTGTGTGTGTGTGTGTGTGTGTGTGTGTGTGTGTGTGTGTGTGTGTGTGTGTGTGTGTGTGTGATGACTGAAGCATACTTAAAATATACTACACTAATGGGATAATATAAATTTCAACAACAGAACAACCCAACAGAAATTCCTTCAACAGCCATAATAATGTTCTTTATTTTCTTTAAGTCTTGGCTAGAAGATTTTTTTTTTCGCATATAACATGCCCTTAATACCTGGAATGCAGCTAATTTAAATCACAAAATCAATAACTACTTAAAAAGTAGTTACTGATATTGTGATAGTGATCTTAAGTTCATCACTGATTGACTTCTTCAGTGGCAGTTGTTTCGTGATACATCAATATGCATTGTGAAACATCCAGGCCATAGACAACATCTTTCACTTTGTCAAAATTGTTTGTATGTTAACACCAACAGATCAACATCAGAAATAAACTATGTATTTCCTCTGCAACTATGTGGAGCACATGCAATAAAGTTACATCATGCGAAAGGAAAGAATTTTAAGAGCTCTTGACACTTTCTTCATGTAAGAATTTGCATGCAGGACATTATCATGCTTAATTCCATAAAGCCAAAGCAGAGAAAGAGCATTTCTAAAGAGGTTAGTGAAAGTTTAGCTATTTGCCTTTCCAACTATTTCAAATATAAGCAAATATAGTTTTGGGACTCATTGGCCTTCCACAGTTCCAATGACCACATTAGCAACAGAAAACCAAGTTTTTTAGATGCAGAGGAAGCAATATTTGTAATGTGCTTGTGTCAAGAGAGATTAGAAGTCAGGGTAATCCCCAAAAGAGATATATCAACTTACCTAGAAATCGGAGTGTCACCAAAGATAAGCATAGGAACAGAAAAATCCTCTTTGCAAGATATAACACAAGACTGAGTTTTAGAAGGATTGAAATCAACTAAGTTGTCTTTGCCCCACTGGAGAATTACCTGAAGATCGGCATTTAAAGAATTGGTAGCAGACATTCGAGAAGTTGAAGCTGATTGAGCAGGGCAAAGTTTCTCAAAATGGAAAATGGAATGCAATGTGCTATCATCGGCAAAACTATGGATAGGATTTCCAGTCAATGGAAGAAGGTCATTAATATACAAGAGGAAAAGAGTGGGGGGAAAAGAACTGAACCTTGGTGGACAGGAGCATTAGTGGAGAAGTTAAACGACAAAGAGCCATCTACCATCACCCTCAGTGAGCGATCAGAGAGAAAACTGGATAACCAATTACAAAAACAGTTGGCAAACCATAAGATGGAAGCTTGTTTAGACCTTTATGCGAAACATGATCAAAAGCCTTTGAGATGTCTAGAGCAACTGCTTGTATTTCACCGAACTTTTCCACTGAATTTGTCTATAAATGGGTAACATAAGCCACAATATCACAAGTAGATCAACACAGATGGAATCCATACTGGCGATCGTTGATCAGACAGAAGGTTTACAGGTAGTTTAAGAGTTGGCGATTAATTGATTTCTCCATTACTTTAGAAAGAGTAGAAGTAATTGCAAGGGGAAGAAGAATTGGATGGAAGGGATTTGTCATCTTTTTAGGAAATGGCTGGATATGAGCAAATTTACAAGCAGAAAGAAAAACACCTTTGGAATAAGAAAGTGAAAAAAGGTGACAAAGAAGAGAAGTTCAGGAGCACAGGTTTTGAGAACAAGTGTAGAAATATCATCAGAACCTGGAGCTTTCTTAGCATCAAGATTCATCAAAATCCTTCTGACGTCCTTTTTGGCGGAAAACCACAGGAGGCATTGAATGGAGCGTGTTAGGAATGGTGAGAGGTGCTTTACCAAGATCATTAATACATGAGTTGGAAGAAAAATGGGATGATAGCAGGTCAGCTTTATCCTTGGCCGAAGTGACAAAACCATGCTACCCTCTCTGCAGGAGCAGAGATGGGCAAAAGTTGAGGCCAATAGCTTTGGCAAGAGACCAGAATGCTCAGCTACCATTAGGGAAAAAAGCAAGTTTTCTACTCTTAGCCTGTTCAAAATCTAGTTTGGACTGATTAATAACTGCTTTACAATTGTTGTAAGCTTTGGTGTAAGCATAAAATGAAACTGAAAAATTGGAAATAAGCCAATTACGATATGCAACATTCTTCTCCTGAACGGCCTTAGCACATTTATTGGAAACCAAGGTTTGGATAAAGGATGAGATTTTAAAGTGGAGTGTGGGATAAAGGATTCCATTCCTACAAGAATAATTTCACTGACACAATCTGAGCAAACGTTGACATCAGAAGTTTTGAAACAGTAGTCTAACCAAGGAAAAGAAGAAAAGAAATCTTGCAGGTCATCCCATTTTGCATTCTTGTAATGCCAAACATCATGAGATTGGGAACAGACTTGAGATAAAGGCTCCATTGGAGAAGAGACAATCACCAAGTTTTGATCTGAGGACCACTCACTTTGACCGTGTACTTAGAAGGGTTGTTTGTGAGAAAAAGATCAAGCATGTTGGCTATATGGTTAGGATTGTCCGGTATTCTTGTAGGTAAATGAACAATCTGTGCAAGGTCATTAGTAATTGCAAAAGCCTCAGCATCTCGACCAGCTGGCTTGGTGTGACTAGAAAACGGAAGCCAGCTGGAGTTGTGAACATTAAAATCACCAAGGAAAATTACCTCACTGTTAGGAAAGTTGGACTGGAGAAAGTCAAGTTGCAAAGAGAGGAAGTCAAAGAGCTCCAAGTGATTAGTGGAGTTGGGAGAACGGTAGAGATAACAGATGAATTTGACACAATGAGGTAGAGAGATTTTAAGCCAGAGAAGATCGAAAAGAGGAGATTCCAAATTACCAAGTCTCTGACAGGGAATATCAGAATGGACATATGCACAAGTACCACCTTTGAGGCGAAAGGAATCATACAGCGAATAATTTGGGCAACTGAGATGAGCAGTAGTTAATCAACCGATGACTGAGATTCTGTCAGAAAAAGTAGATGAGGTTTGGCAGACTGCCAGTGGAAATGGACATCATTTAGAACTGAGACCACGTATATTTGTGAAATGAACTAGGAAGCTGCCGAATAAGAATGTCTTCATGTCACCTGTACTCCAAATTGCAGGTGTTTTATCTTTAGATATTTGTATAAAAAATTACTATGCCATTGAGAAATAATTCAGTACTACCATATTATTAGTGTATAACTATTAGTGTATAATTATTAGTGTATTCTCTTGTTCAAATAAGTGTACATATTTGGCAATGTCATTTGTGAAGAAAACAGAAAATGAGTGACAGTTGAAGTAGACCAAAGTAACAAATGGCTAAGTAAGCCGAACATTACCCAGGCTTACTAAAAAAAATCCATATGCACATCACAAAAATCAAATCTTAATAAATATATTGATTTAATCAAAAAAACAATAATGTGTGTATCCTTTTCATCTTACATATAAGTTTCCTAATTCTATTATACTGCTTTAAGTCTCACTGGAAAATCCATAAACTAGTTCAAATAGATAAAGGGAAAAAAATAAGCAAAATAATAGAAAAGAGACTTTAAGACAAAAAAAAAAGCTTTTTCCCTCCCCCCCCCCCAGGAATTTATGACATTTTTTCTGAACATCCAGGCTTTACTAATAACATATGTTGAAGTACTTTCTATAATAATATCCTCTGAAAGAAATATATAGAGATAGAGACGTTGATGTTCCTAAAAAAAAAAAGAAATTAAAAATCACCAATATCTTCACAAAATAGATAGTGATTTACTATATGCCTGATGGAGTTACATCTCATAATCAAAATACAAAATCCTTGATGGTGTGATGGTGTTGTTTTTTTTTAAATTGTCAGAAGTACTAGTATTACAATGACTAAATGATACAAGAAAGCAGACTTTATTTTGCATCTGCCAAAAAAAAAGGAAAAGAAAAATAAATTACAATCACACACTTTTTTTCCATTGAAAAAAAAAAAAAAGAAAAAAAAGTGATTATCCAATTCTGCTTTGAACCTAAGGAAACTCCCTACCTTGACCATCTTGGCAGATAATTTACCCCAAAGATCTACAATGCACTGCTCAAAAGTAAACTTCATGAAAAGCAGTCTTCTCTTACTCTCTAAGATTTTATATTTACTCAATCTCTAATTCTTGTCTCTTCTAATAACAAAAATATCTTCTTAAATCATTTTACTGATCCTCCCTTTCAGGATCTAATATATTGCAATCAAATCCTCCCCTAAGATGTTTAATCACTAAGCTTTGCAGTCTGTGTCATCTAAGTCATTCTTCATATGAACATCTGTTAGTGCCCTCACCAATCCTCAATTTCCTTTGCAGGTTGACTACTTTTATCATATTGCACTGATTCATATAATATTATCTCTCATCTTTTATGTCTTATGCAAACAAAAAGTAATACAGATATGTAAAGGGTTGATCTGTACGTTGTATAATCTGAAAATCCTAGAATAACTCAAAGGATATGTTTCTTTCTCTGAGTGAGATAAGCTAGTTGCAGTCCCAATTCAACAGGACTTTAAGAATTCTTCCAGTCTTCAATGGGATTCAAACTCAGACTACTCCAAATGAATGACAAGTAGCAAGGCAAACCCACAAATTCTGTTGTGGAGAACCAAAACTCTCAAGTAAAATACTCTTCATGGAATAATGTTATTAGTGGAGTTCCCCAGGGTTCAATGCTGGATCCATTCTTGTTTTCAATATTTATCAATGATATTCATGAAGATATATCAGGCTTAATGTCTAAGTTTGCAGGTGATACAAAGATTGGCAGAGTGATTAACGACAGTAATCAGGGTAAACTACTTCAACAAGATCTAGGAAAATTGGGTCGATGGACTGAGAAACAGCAGTTGACATTTAACATTGACAAATGCAAGGTACTGCACATGGGTAGCAGCAACCCCAGATTAACTTATCAACTGTGTGGTACTACACTTAGGGTAATGGAGAATGAAAAAGACCTGGGGTAACTGTACAGTCAGACATGAAATTCTCTGAGCAGTGCAGACACACTGCCAAAACAGCTCATGGGAGTTTTGTCAATGATATACAGAAACTTTGCTAGCAGGGATAAGGAGGTGATTATTCCTTTATACAAAGTCATGGTTAGGCCACATTTTGAGTACTGTGTACAGGTCTGGAGGCCTCACTTTAGGAAGGATGTAGATCTGCTGAAACGGGTGCAGAGAAGGGCAACCAGATTGGTGAAGGGAACAAAAAAAAATGGCTCTTACCCAGAAAGGCTTCAGTTCTGCAAATTGCAGCATCTCAAGACCAGGCTCCTGTAGGGGAGATCTGATTGAGGTGTTTAAAGCCTTCAATGGATTGAGTAAGCTGAATGTTAATGGTATTCTTCCACTTGCTGAGACTACACACATGAGGAGGCATAAATTCAAGTTGAGGAAAGATAGATGTGTGGAAGTTTGCCTTCAGCCAGCGAGTGATTGATTGTTGAAACAGGCTTCCATCTGTTGTTGTGGAGGTGGAAGGGTTGAATAAATTCAAGGGAAAACTAGACAACTTCCTGGAGGGTACGGATGGGTGAACTGTTTTTTTTTTTTTTGGCTGATGCTATATAAGCTTGCTTTCTTGCATAATTTGCTATTACTACTACTACATCAGCATGCAAATTAGACTCATTTTAATGTTTCTGAAGCAGCAAAACTACAAAAACATTTTCTTACAATGAAATAACATAAAATAGCTCCCAGATGAACTGATACAATTTTAGTGATTAAAATGAAATCAAAGAATACTTACCAATTTTGTAAATTGTAGACTGGAAGATAAGATCCGATTAAGTTTTATGATATCTTTATTCTCTGAAATTACCTGATACAGTGAAGGCATACAATGGGCTGATGTTCTAGCTACTAGAATATGACTATCATCAAACAGGAGAATCTTGTCGTACTCAGGCTTGCTATTCTTTCTCTTGAAAAAAAAAAAAAAAAAATGTATGTGTATACATTATGACCAGATACAATTTTAAATGTTAAAGCATTTTGGTACTCTACAAGAGCTGTTCAAAAAATAATAACACAAGTATGCATACATCGATGATATATTTAATTTTTCAGATTAACGTGTTTCTTTTTGAAGTATCCATCTGGGATGCAATTTCACTTCTAGACCTATGACTGGAGCATGTGGTCTAAACTGTTCTTTGAAATATTTAATTTCATCACCATGGTCTTTATGAATGCTTCAATCAATGGATTTCATTTGCCTCTGAAATCTTTTTTCAATTCTGGAAAGAGTCAAAAGCTGCAAGGTGCCTTGGTCAGACTGCAAGGAAGATGCAGTGCAATTATGATCCTTCTCACAAAACAATCAGAAGTACTTGTGAGCAAGCACTATCATGATAAGGACGTTTGTCCTTCAGAGGTTTCTCTGGTCATTTTCAGGTGACATTATTGCATTATGCAAAAAATACTGGTATAGTTTGTTCTACTGATAATGGAATATTGTGGTACTAAATATTGACAGAGAATGCCTAATTGGTCAAAAAACATTATAAATCCTTTTCCTGCACATTTTGTTGTTTTTGCTTTTTTTTTGGGATTGGAGAACTGGATAACCCCAGGGGCTCACATCTGGTGAGTATGGGTTTGGCACACCCAGGGTCCTCAGCTGGATATCATCATTCTTCTCTTTCTTGGTGATTCCCTTCTACTTCTGACTCTCTCTCTCTCTCTCTCTCTCTCTCTCTCTCTCTCAGGGTAACTTGGAAAGTTTCTTTTGGCTGGCGCAGCATAAGCCTCAGGCTTCCTTGCACTATATGGCTAGTAATAATAATAATGATAATGATAATGTTTTCATAATGAAACATCCATAATTCACCACATTCTCCAAAACTATCTTTAATTCTTAAGTGAGATATAATTCAACTTATCAGGCATTAACAACTTGCAATGCTAATAGCTGTGCCCCTATTTCATTCCTAAGTCAATCTTCCATACTAAAGTGTACACTGCTTAGTAAAAGTGATGAGATGTTGAATAGTTGTGTGACAATTTTCACACACAATAGCAGTATCATATGGTTCACCAAACCTTCATTTCAGAAGGCTGAGGGTTGTCGGGTTCAATGCTCATCCACTATGCATTTACTGCCTGCAGAAAATTTTTTATACGACAGAAAATACTAGTACACATCAAGCTTATTTCATCATAGGCTTCTTTCATCATATTAAATATTTCTATAGAAGCTTTACACAAGGAAACATAAAACCTGATGGCAGAGTCAGGATGAAGTATTTCTGCACCTAAGATAGCCATTCAAAAGCACACCCTTCTATGCTTGAAGCAGCTATTCTAACCAGGGGCAGACTTTGGCCTAGGAACTATTTTCAGGCTCTAGGCAACTGCCTAGAGCCTGTAAAATGGTTTTATTATACATTTTTATAGTATAAATTTTTATAGGCAGAGGACTCTTTTTAGCTTTCAACAAAATACAAGACCTGTATTTTTATATTTAGTAATAGAAGACCTTTTTTACCCATTCAACTGTGTCCTCCATTACAATTTCTGAAATATGGCAACCCTAGGTGGGGCCCAAAATGAGAATCATGCATAGGGCCCGATTTTTCCTTAGTCTGCCACTGATTCTAACATGCACCTCACCCCATCCCCGCTTGATTAATTATATCATATGAACTTGTACCATTACATTCCTTAACATTTGCACCCATCTCAACCAGTAGCCTCCATTGGGTTGCTACCCTTCTACCAAAGCTATCTAATTGCATAACATGCCAAATTTGATTGCATTTATACTCAGGTTGTATGCACAATTCAATAGTCTGCATTTCATTTGAGTACAACATTTATTCAACTGATAATGATATTGTGTCATCAGATAGACCAATCTTGGAATACACATTTTTTTATATGTTGCTATTTCTTCCCTCTAAAAGGACTGTTTATTGTTGTTTGTTATTTGGTTTTTAGGAGCATTAGCAACTAAGGCCATATTGCTACGGGGATATGTGGTGGTCATTCCCTGACCTTTCCGCATCCTCCATATTTGGTGGGCATGGGCTTGAACCCCGGTCTAATCAAGAAGCGTGTGCTACGCACTGCTGCTCCTGTCCACCTGGCTACGGAGGCGCCTCTAAAAGGACTAGTTCCGTTCTCGATCCAATTACTTTTTGAACGATCCTCATATAAACAGTATACAAGCAACCCTCTTTTCATTTCCATCATTCTATATCAGCTGAAACAGCTAACATTGGCTAATTCAGATCATTAAACATTAAACATTTTATTTGTTTATTTCATACAAATTAATGGATAAATTGACTAGATAATCAAATTAAGGCAGATCACTTTAATTATGCCAATGCAAATGGACAAAATAGATGAAATGTTAATTTTAGAGTGAAGCTTACAATTTCAAATGTGTGTTTCAATATTTCAATCTACCAATTTAGACAATCTCTCAATATGCATGAGAAAGCAGAAATTTATTGATGTAATATAGAAGTTTTATTGTGAGACAATATTTACCTCCCGTTTTTCTCGATGTTTCCATTGAGTTATACCTTTTGCCACATTAATGATAATTTCTGCAGATTTACTAATTGCTGACTGCACGTCATCAAGGTTTGGCTCCACAACATAACTGGGTATACAGAGACGTACATGTACTTTAAAGCATGAATGGCACAAATTTGGAGCTGATGATCCCTCTAATAAAATAAAGAAAAGATTATTGTTTAAAAAATTTTCACTGAGTAATTGATCTTATTTAGTAAGCTGACAGTTAAATGAATCTAGATCACTTAACACTTAATTTCAAGGAAAGACATGATTTTTAAATGTATAAGTGTATCCATATTCACTTCGAACAATGTCCATTTCTTAGTCCTTTTCTAACTAGCCATCAGACAGGGAGATATATTTCTGTCACCAAAGAATGCACTTATAGCAGCCAAGTTTTAGAACATCACTGTTTACCCTTGAAACCATGACCTCAGAAACCATTACATCTGGTCCCTCCAGTGATAGCACTTGACATTAAACCACCAAGGTCTGTGCTTGTGTTCATATTAGAGGCAATGCCATCATCCACCATCACTCTTCACTCTTATATATATATATACACACATATATGTTAGATAATATATATACAGTATATCAATCTTTCATAAAAATTGCATCAGCAAAAGTGAATTTTAATTTATCTAAAATTTAAGGTACTGCATTAACTGTTTCAAGACCTATTGGTCTCTCATCAGATGACAGTCTCCATTAGCAAGCAGATGCTATATGGCTACCATATACAGACACTCAGTGAGCTCTTATTTCTTTTTGAGAATACACAAGGCACAGTAACATTTCTAAAGCATTCAATCAGGTGTGTGTGGCATAATGACCTTTCAAGCAAAATTCTATCCTGTGGTCTACCTTCTGATATTGCAGCTGGATAGCCAGTTTACTCTATGACCACTGATATGATGCTAAATGGAGATCTTTCTTCTTTTTTTCTTCTGAGAGGCCAGTGCATTCCAAGTTTTTCTATAATAATAGATGTATTCAAAAGCATTGGATAGCTTTCTAAACATACATTAGTTATCCATTTCTAAGAGAAACCAGTGGTTGCCAATACAAATGAAGGTTCTGTGAATATCAAAGCCATTCTTATTCAATCTGCACCAGTTGGTCCTTGAGGTTGTCACAGTCATTCTCTCAGATATGCCAGACAAGCTGCACTTGCTACCTGGGAGTCTAAAACGCTGATGGAACTGATATTCGGATGACGCTCAAGTCAAGTGGACCCAATTTCGGCGAAGTCTGGACGGTCTATGACAGCCAAATCCTCTGCTTGCACCTTCACGATGGTGGGACTGTTAGTAATCCTGGGTATAACCTTCATGCACAAGTACATGGTGGGTGACCACCCAGGTGTGAACCAACGTAAGCAGGGGTCGAGGTGTGGTGCCCACACCACATGGAAGAACGCCGCCCCTCTATGTTACCAGGCAGTACTAGGTGGTAGATGACTCTCATCAACCAGTGAAATACCACCACTTTGCTTATTGGAGGCTTGAAGTGGTGGAACCCATGTTTAGTCTCTAGAGCTAAGTTCCGGTCAACCCTTCCCTATCTCTTCCATCATGCAGTATGACTGATAACTTTTGAGGTTATGATGAACGTTATGGGAAGATCCAATATTCTTTACATTTCGAGGGTACAGCTATAAAACGGTGTTTGCAGGCCGGCCACTAGTTAGTACACCGGACCGAACCTATTGGTAACTCTCTAGGAGGCTTCCGGATCAGCTAGTGTATAATCTTGCTACCTCTACTCTGCCAGATAGGGACTGGAGGGAGTCCGAGTAGTGTGTATGCGGGAAGCATTGTCGAGGCCACGTTATGTCAAGGATCTGGGCGTATTCTTACCACGTGTACGCCATATCCAAAAATTTCATTACTTCATACAGCATGACCCACCCACTTCTTCTTACTATTGAATACACCATGAATTGTCAAACTAATAGAGCAAGCTTATCTGCAAAAAGATCTAAACCTCCCAAGCACTTTCTAATTCATTTCACAAATATACGCGGTCTCAATTCTAATCTCAACGATGTCCATTTCCACTTCCAGTCTTCCAAACCCCATGTACTTTTTCTGACAGAATCTCAGTTATCGGTTGATTCAACTAATGCTCATCTCAGATGCCCAAATTATTCACTGTATGATTCCTTTCGCCTCAAAGTGGTACTTGTGCATATGTCCATTCTGATATTCCATGTCAGAGACTTGGCAATTTGGAATCTCCTCTCTTTGATCTTCTCTGGCTTAAAATCTCTCTACATCATTGTGTCAATTTCATCTGTTGTCTCTACCGTTCTCCCAACTCCACTAATCACTTGGAGCTCTTTGACTTCCTCTCTTTGCAACTTGACTTTCTCCAGTCCAACTTTCCTAACAGTGAGTTAACTTTCCTTGGTGATTTTAATGTTCACAACTCCAGCTGGCTTCCGTTTTCTAGTCACACCGACCCAGCAGGTTGAGATGCTGAGGCTATGGCAATTACTAATGACCTTGCACAGATTGTTCATTTACCTACAAGAATACCAGACAATCCTAATCATACATCCAATACGCTTGATCTTTTTCTCACAAACAACCCTTCTAAGTACACGGTCGAAGTGAGAGGTCCTTTAGGCACTTCAGATCAAAACTTGGTGATTGTCTCTTCTCCAATGGAACCTTTATCTCATGGCTATTCCCAACCTCGTGTTGTTTGGCATTACATGAATGCAAAATGGGATGACCTGCAAGACTTCTTTTCTTCTTTCCCTTGGTCGGATTACTGTTTCAAAACTTCTGATGTCAATGTTTGCTCAAATCGTGTCAGTGAAATTATTCTTGCAGGAATGGAATACTTTATTCCACACACCACTTTAAAATCTCGTCCTTTACCTAAACCTTGGTTTTCCAATAAATGTTCTAAGGCTGTTCAAGAGAGGAATGTTGCATATCCCAATTGGCTTGTTTCTAATTCTTCAGTTTCATTTCCTGCCTACACCAAAGCTCGCAACAATTGCAAAGCAGTTATTAATCAGTACAAACTAGAGTTCGATTCTTGCCCTAATGGTATTCTGGTCTCTTGCCAAAGCTATTCACCGCAACTTTTGCCCATCTCTGCTCCCGCCTCTGTCCAAACCAGATGGTTCTGTTCTCACTTCAGAGGAGGATAAAGCTGACCTGCTAGCATCCCATTTTTCTTCGAGCTCATGTACTAATGATCTTGGTAAAACACCTCCCACCATTCCCAACATGCTCCATTCAATGCCTCCTGTGGTCTTCCGTCAAAAGGATATCAGAAGGATTTTGATGAATCTTGATGGTAAGAAAGCTCCAGTTCCTGATGGTATTTCTACATTTGTTCTCAAAACCTGTGCTCCTGAACTTACTCCTATTCTTTGCCGCCTTTTTTCATTTTCTTATTCCAAAGGTGTTTTTCCTTCTGCTTGGAAATTTGCTTACCCAGCCAGTTCCTAAAAAGGGTGACAAATCCCTCCCATCCAATTATCGTCCCATTGCAATTACTTCTACTCTTTCTAAAGTAATGGAGAAATCAATTAACCGCCAACTCTTAAACTATCTAGAAACCTTCCGTCTGATCAACGATCGCCAGTATGGATTCCATCAGTGTCGATTCACTTGTGATATTCTGGCTTATGTAACCCATTTATGGAATAATTCAATAGAAAGGTTCTCTGAAACACAAGTAGTTGCTCTTGACATCTCAAAGGCTTTTGATCATGTTTGGCATAAAGGTCTTCTAAACAAGCTTCCATCTTATGGTTTGCCAACTGTTTTTAGTAACTGTATATCCAGTTTTCTCTCTGATCGCTCACTGAGGGTGATGGTAGATGGCTCTCTGTCTTCTAACTTCTCCACTAATGCCGGTGCCCCCCAAGGTTCAGTTCTTTCCCCCACTCTTTTCCTCTTGAATATCAATGACCTTCTTCCATTGACTGGAAATCCTATCCATAGTTTTGCCGATGATGGCACATTCCATCCAACTTTCCATTTTGAGAAACCTTGTCCAGCTCAATCAGCTTCAAGTTCTCGAAAATCTGCTGCCAATTCCTTAAATGCCGATCTTCAGGTAATTCTCCAGTGGGGTAAAGACAACTTAGTTGATTTCAACCCTTCTAAAACTCAGTCTTGTCTTATATCTCGCAAAAAGGATTCTTCTGCTCCTATGTTTATCTTTAGTGACACTCCGATTTCTAGGCAAAATGATATATCTCTTTTGGGGATTACCCTGACCTCTAATCTCTCTTGGCACAAGCACATTACAAATATTGCTTCCTCTGCATCAAAAAACTTGGTTTTCTCTTTCGCTCCTGGCGTTACTTTTCTTCCAAACAGCTGCTCACTCTGTATAAATCGCAAATCCGCCCTGCCATGGAATATTGTTCCCACATCTGGGGTGGTGCCCCCAAAACCTCTCTCTCAGGCTTCTTGATTCCATTCAGAAGAGGGCAGTTAGGTTAATTAATGATTCATCTCTAACAGAGTCTCTCCACTCGCTTTCTCATAGACGCACTGTTTCTGCTGCATGCCTCTTCTACAGATACTTCCATGGGCACTGTTCTTCTGAATTGGCTTCTATAATTCCCGCTCTCTCTCTTTCAAAACAGTCCGAACACGTGCCGCCACCAGCCAACATCCATTTACTGTCCAACTTCAAACCCACAGAACCAACTTTTCATCTTCCTCATTTATTCATTCAACTGCCGTTTTCTGGAACAACCTTCCTTCATACGTATTTCCTGAAAATTACAATCTACAGAAGTTCAAGTCCAATATCAACAAATATCTTCTTTCGTCTTCTCAACCTCCAACCCAAGCACGGTACTAAGTACTATAGGTTCTAATACCTCTCGTGTTTGGGGTTCTCATAAAAAAAAAAAAAAACAAAAGACACTGTAATTTGCAAAACTTAAGTCTTTCTTCGTAAGAGCAACCCTTCGTTCCATTCACTAACCTTGTTGCCCTTCTCTGTACTCGTTCCAGCAGCTCTACATCCTTCTTGAAATGAGGCCTCCAGACCTGTATACAGTACTCAAGGTGCGGCCTGACCATTGCCTTATACAAGGGAATAATCACCTCCCTATCCCTGCTAGAAACATTCCTGTATATCATTGATAAGACACCATGAGCTACTCTTGCAGCCCATCTGCACTGCTCAGAGAACGTCATATCTGCCTGCACAATTACCCCCAGGTCCTTTTCATTCTCTACCACTGTCAGTGTAGTACCACAGAGTTGGTACGTTGCTCTGAGGTTGCTGTTTCCCATATGTAGTTCTTTACATTTGTCAATGTTAAACTTCATTTGCCACCTCTCAGCCAATCTGCTCAACCTTTCCAGATCCTGTTGCAGCAGCATAGCATCAGTAGCGTCCTTAACATCCCTGCCAACCTTCATATCGTCTGCAAACTTGGACATTAAGCTTGATATACCATCATCAATATTATTTATAAATACAGAAAACAACAATGGACCCTACACTGAACCCTGAGGGACTACACTAATAACATTAGTCCACGATGAGCAGTGTCCATTAATTACCACTCTCTGTCTTATGCCACTCAACCATCCCTTTATCGATAGCAACAATTTGCCAACAATGCCACACTGCTCCAATTTATGCAGCAGTCTTCCATGTGCAACAGTATCAAAAGCCTTTCTAAGATCCAAATATATAATATCAAAGTTATTCCCTGCATCCAATTCTTTTGGAACTACATCATAGTATCCAATCAGACTGGTCAGGCAAGACCTTCCCTTAACAAAACCATGCTGTGTCTGAGCTATAACTGAATTTTTGTCAAGATGATCCTGCAGTGCTTCTTTAACCAGTGCTTCCATTAATTTTCCTGGAACAGAATTTAAACTCACAGGTCTATAATTACTTGTGTCAGCCTTTGATCCTCCTTTGTGAATTGGGGTTACATCTGCACATGTCCAGTCTGTGGGTACCTCCCCTGAGTCCAAGGAAGCTCTCATAATTATGGCTAACGGATTGCATACTTCCTTTGCTGCCTCCTTTAATATAACTGGATAGATCCCATCCACCCCAGGTGCCTTTCTTGTATTTATCTTCAACAATTTCTCCTCCACTTTACTCTCAAATATTACAATATCATCTAGCTCACTGCCAGTGTTTACTTCATCTATGGCATTCCCCATCCTGAATAACTCCTCATGTGTGAATGTAGATGAAAAATATTGATTTAGTTTGTTAGCTATCTGAGCAGGATCATGAACAGTTGAACCATCGATATCAAGTGGATCAATCTGATTCATCCCCTTCCTTCTAGAGTTTACATAAGTAAAGAACTCCTTGCTGTTTTTCTTTGCATCCCTTGCCAAAGATTTCTCGTAATCTGCCTTCGCCTGCCTAACCTCCTTTGTAAATTGGTTACAGATCAACTTATATCTATCATAGACTTCTGTGTCACATGTTAATTTATATGTATCCCATGCATTTTTCTTCTCTGCCATATGTCTCATTAGTTCATCTGACATCCATTTAGGCCTGAACCTTGAACAATATTTCTTAGTTGGTATGTAAAGCCTAGTACCTTCCAAGATAAGTTCTTGAATGCTTCCCATTTTGAGTTTGCTGTTGGTAACATCATCAGTTGGCCCCAATGTATAGAATTTAAATACTGTCTCAGACCATCGTAGTCACCTTTACGAAAGCAATAACCCTTCCCTTTACCCCTGATGGTAGTTACCTCCTTGAGTAAATCCCACTTCAGCCCACTGTGATCACTGCCACCTAGTGGTTCCTGTATCTGCAGATTCTTAATGCATGAAGAATCACTACTGATAATCAAATCAAGAGTATTGCTCCCTCTAGTTGCCTCCCGAACATGCTGATTTAGAAAACAATCATCCTATAAATCCACAAAAGCCTTGCTAGTGTGTGAGTGACCAACCCACAAATTCCAGTCAATATCTGGGAAATTAAAATCCCCCATAATAAGACTCTCTGATTTACTGGCCCACTTTATTTCCATGTACAAAGGGTACTAGGAAAGTTTTGCAATATGATGCAACAGTGAATCACAGGAAGCTGCTTGTTGCTGCATGTTGAGACATGTTCATACTGGCATAGTAGCCGCCGCGCCAAGTCGATGGGCTCAGTTATTCATTAGTAGTGAGAGTGTAAAGTGCTTGCGATGGCATCGTGGTCACGAAATGAGATAAGGACAGTTTTGCGGTATAATTTCGTGCGTGGTTTAACCATAGGCCAGTGCTTAGAAGAAATGACTCTTGCACTAGATGATGATTGTCCACATCGTACAATGATATTCAGGTGGTATAGAGAATTCCAAAGGGGAAATTTCACTCTGGAGGATTCTGAGAGGCCGGGAAGGCCACGAATGTCAGTTACGGAGGAAAACGTTACTGCTGTCAGGAAAATGTTTGACGAAAACAGGTGAGTGACCTACCAACAGATAGAGGATACTTTGGGCCTAAATGCACCAGCAATTCGTTCGATTCTGCAAGATCATTTGCACGTGAAGAAACTTTGTTCTCTCTGGGTGCCGCATCAACTGACTGAAGAGCAGATGACACGACGTGTGACTTGGTGCCGGGAGATGTTAAAAAAGTTTGATAAGGGACAATCTCGGTATGTGAAGAACATCGTGACAGGTGACGAGACTTGGCTGTACTATTGCGATCTGCCGACCAAGGCTCAAAACAAAGTTTGGGTCTTTGATGACGACGACACACCCGTAATTGTCAGAAAATCCCGATCTGTAAAGAAGAAAATGATAGCTGTATTTTTCAAATCGAGTGGAATTGTGGAACGTGTCATTTTGGACACACAGAAGACAGTCACAGCTAAGTGGTATATTGAACAATGCCTGCCTAAAGTCATTGGATCTATGAAGAACCTGCAGCCAAAGTCAAGAATGGACACCTGGTACCTCCATCACGATAATGCTGCAGCTCACCGCGCCAAAGCCTGCACCGAATATTTGACCACGACAGGACTGAAACTTCTCGAGCACCCTCCCTACAGTCCAGAACTTGCTCCCTGCGACTTTGCACTGTTCCCGCATGTGAAAATGAAGCTAAAAGGGAGGCGGTTTTCCAGTGATGAGGACCTTCTACAGGCTTGGGACAACGAGTGTGCTTTACTCCCTAGTGAAACTTGGCAGAACTGGTTTAAAGATTGGTTTCGGAGGATGGAGAGGTGTATTGAATGTAGAGGAAATTACTTTGAAAAAATTAAATAAACAAAGCTGTATTGCAAAACTTTCCTAGTACCCTTTGTACAGTTTCTTATTATACTCATCAGAGTCATTAGGCCTATAGCACACTCCTTTTCTCAATTTTGATCTGATTGTCCAGCGATGTCAACTGGCTTCACTTCCTTGGATTTTATGTGTTTCTTAACTAATAGCATAACCCCTCCTCCCTTCCTATCCTGTCTATCCTTTCTGCAGACGTTGTACTCCCCAAATTCCAGTTCTGCATTACTTATATCTGTGTGACACCACGTCTCTGATATCCCAACAATATCTGCCTTTGATGCTTTTTGCAATACCTCAAATTCATCAAATTTATTTTCAAACTCCTAGCATTGGTGTACACGCACGTATACATGCACCTGTTCTTTTTCTTAGCTACCCTAACACAACCCATGTGTTTACTTGTACCCCAATGACTCCCAGCAGACTCTGAAATATCCTGCATCTTATTTTCCAAGCTGCTGCTCATTCCAATAGAAGCAGTGCAAGAATCACTTTCACCTCTGCCAGCGGCTACTGTTAATCTATTAGTCCTTGTATCCCCCCAATCTAGCAGTTTTCCGACCCACCTAACACTGCCTCGATAGCATCAGCAAACATTCTTGCACCCTTTCTATTTAAGTGTATCCCATCCCTGTAGAAGCAGTCTCTCCTGTTAACAAGTACAGACCAGGCTGAAAAAAATTCTACCCCTTGAGCATTGCACAATCTTTCCAGGGCCGAATTTATTGACAGGGCTCTCATCATATACTCCATCCTATCGTGTCTGGGCAGAATTGCAGACACTTTCAAATTCAACCCTAATTCACGGCTTTTTTTCAACGGTGACCTGTACTTGTTAAGTAATTCCGCCGGTCTCCTACTCTTAATATCATTAGTGCCAACGTATACAACTATATCACCTTTTGTGCCCTTAAAAGATGATATCCGCTCTACGTCATCAACCTTTGCCCTGGCAGACATACCCTGGTCCTGTTTCACCTATCCTTTTTACAAAGCATGTTCCCCGTTTCCCTGACAATAGAGTCACCAACAACTACTAGTTCCTTTGGGACCAGCGCATTCTGCCTTGGGGGTTGCCGCTGTGTTGCGGGATGCCCAAGTGCAAGCTCTGGCATTGGTGTGGGCAGCTGAGAGCTTGATGGGCCCCTCACTTTTAATCCTTCAAGAGCATCCACTTTGTCATTAGGCCTATAACACACTCCTACTCTCATTTTTACTTTCCCAGTGCTTATGTCACACCAAACTGACTCAACATTGCACTGTCCATCTATGTGAACTGGATGCACTTCCTTAGATTTTATGTTTTTCTTAATTAACAGCATAAACTTTCCTCCCTTCCTATCCCGTCTATCCTTTCTGGACATATTGTACTCTCCAAATTCCAATTCTGCATTCCTTATATCTGTGTGACACCACATCTCTGATATCCCAACAACACTTTGATGCCTTGACCGGCACTTGAAATTCATCAAATTTATATCCTATATTTCTAGCATTGGTGTACATGCACCTGTTCTTATTCTTAGCTACCCTAACATAGCCCACGTATTTATTTGTTTCATGATGACTCCTGCCAGTCCCTGAATCCCCCCAGCACTCCACTCTCCAGACCACTGTTCATTCTAAGAGAAGCAGTGCAAGAATCACTCTCAACCTCTGCCTGCAAATACTATTAACCTTTTAGTCCCTGAATCCCCCTAAGCTAGCAGTTATCCAAACCACCTAATGCTGCCTCGATAGCATCAGCAAACATCCTTGCATCCCTTCTATTTAAGTGTATCCCATCCCTGTAGAAGCAGCCTGTCCTATTAACAAGCGCAGATCACGCTGAGAAAAATTCTACCCCACGAGCCTTGCACAATTCCTCCAGGGCTGAACTGATTGTCAAGGCTCTCATCGTATACCCCCTCCTATCCTGTCTGGGCAGAATTGCAGACACTTTGAAATGTAATCCTAACTCACAACTTTTTTTCAGCATTGACCTCTACTTGTTAAGTAAATCTGCAGATCTCCTAGACTTAATGTCATTAGTGCCAATATGTACAACAATATCACCCTTTGTGCCCTTAAAAGATGATATCTGTTCTACATCATCATCAACTTTTGCTCCGGCAGACATACCCTGGTCCTATTCCACCTGTGCTTTTTACACAATATATTACCCATCTCCCTGACAATAGTCACCAACAATAAGGCCAGTCAGACCAGTGCATTCTGTCTTGGAGATTGCCACTGTGTTGCCTAATGCACAAGAGTGAGCTCTGGTGTTGAGTTGGGCAGCTGAGAGCTTGATGGGTCCCCCATTTTAATACCTTCAAAGTCATCTACATGACTGACTCTTCAAACACTCATAAGCACCCATCAGTACACTGAGTTGGTGCCTAATTTCTTGACACTCTCTGCACCTAGCGCGCGCGCACACACACACACACACACACACACACACACACACACACACACACACACACACACACACACACACACACACACACACAAAGACATCCTCCTTGGCTAGATCATGTCCTGTTCCAGAGAGTTCTGCAAACATTTCACAAGTTGCACATTTTTTTTAGGCTGTGATGCATTGAAATAGGTAACTATACAGCAAACCTTTAAAATTCCCCAGGCAGTCAGCCTCAACACATGGAGGTAAATTATTACAGTAATTTAAAAGAACATTTCTACAATCTGAAGATTAATTCTTTTTCCTTATAATTAAAATTTATGACCTCTAGTTCTAGAATTATTCATAAAAGTAAAATTTTCAAGTTCATTCATTTTACTAAACCTTTCAAAGAATTACAGCCCTCAGTCAAGTCCCCTCTAATGTGCTTGGTTACTAAGCTTGGCAGCCCACATAGTCAGTCTATATTTATACAGGTACCCTTTACAGGTTTCACTAAGCAGGTTTCCCATCCCTGGAAACAATTTCAAGAAGCACAATGTCTTTTTTAAGTACAATTGCCATACATGGACATAGTATTCCTGCACAGTCCTTACAATTGCCTTATACAGTGGGATTATAATCTCCCTATAATCCACAAGCAAATATTCCATATATCATCAATAAGGCAGACACTATGGGCATTCTTTACCACCTGCCTACACTGCTCAGAGAACTTCATATCTGCCAGTATTGTAACTCCCAAAAACCCACTTTCTCTACTGTTTTTAAATCCAAACACAACTTGAGGTTGTATAATTTGGGGTTGCTATTCCCTAAGCATAAGAACTTCCATTTTGTTGCATTAAAACATAGCTACCACTTTTCTGACCATCTCTGAAGACTACTGAGGTTATCCTGAAAGAGTGCTGCTTGGTGCTATCATTGCCCATTCTCCCAATGTTCACATCAATCCTTCTATCAGTGTCATTTATGAAAATCAGAACCAATAGTCCCAGAACTAATCCTTTGGGACTCCATTTCTAAAGTCAGAACAATATGAAGAGCAATCATTAGTTAGCATTAGCATTAGTTTAGGCATATGATGCAAGAAAGCAAGCCTGTACAGCATCAGCCAAAAAAAAAAAAAAAAAAAAAAACCCTTCCCATTTCACCCATCCGGTGACTCCAAATGTTTTCCTAGTTCAGTCTTAAATTATTTAAGCTATCAACTTCCACAACAACGGATGGAAGTCTGGTCCAGCAATCAACCACCTGCTGGCTAAGGGCAAACTTCTGAACATCTATTCTACAACTGTCTTTCCTCAATTTGAATCTATGCTCCCTCAGGTTGTTAATCTGGTCGAGCAGAATTATCCAGTCAGCATTGAGACTGCTCAAACCATTCAAGGCTTTGTACACCTCGATTAGATTGCCTCGCAGGTGCCTAGTCTCCAGATGCTGCAACTTGCAGAACTTAATCCTTTATTCATAAGTGCACCCCTTTGTTACTCTCACCAATCTTGTTGCCCTTCTCTATACTCATTCTAGCACTCTACATCCTTCCTAAAATGAGGCCTCCAGACCTGTATATAGTACTCAAGGTGTGGCCTGGCCATTGCCTTATACAAAGGGATACTTGCCTCCTTGTCTCTGCTAGAAAAATTCCTATACATCATTAACAAAACTCCATAACCTGCTCTGGCTGCCTGTCTGCACTGCTCAGAGAACTTCATACCTGACTGCAAAATTACCCCCAGGTCTTTTTCATTCTCCACCTTCCTGAGTGTAGTACCACACAGTTGGTAAATTTTCTTGCATTACTGCTATCCATATGGAGTACTTTGCATTTGTCAAGGTTAAACTTCAGTTGCTACTTCTCAGCCCATCTGCCTAACTTTTCTAGATCCTGTTGCAGTAGCATACTATCATTAACAACCCTGCCGACCTTTGTATCATCTGCAAACTTGGACATAAAGCCTGATATACCTTCATTGATATCATTGATAAATACACAAAACAACAATGGGCCCAGGACCGAACTCTGGGGTACTCCACTAATAACATTAGTCCACGTAGAGCAGTGTCCATTTATTACCACTCTCTGCCATTTCCCACTCAACCATCCCTTTATCCATTGCAATAACTTTCCCTTACTGCCATACCACTCCAATTTGTACAGCAGTCTTCTATGTGCAACAGTATCAAAAGCTTTTCTAAAATCCGATATCAAAATTATTTTTTGCATCCAGTTCCTTTGTGACCACATCGTAATATCCAATCAAATTGGTCAGACAAGACTTCCGCTTTACAAACCCATGCTGTGTCTGAACTATTACCTAGACAAGACAGCAGTAATAGTTCATGCTGTGTCTGAACTATTACTGCTGTCATGTCTAGGTAATCCTGTATCACCTCCTTAACCAGTGACTCCATTATTTTCCCTGGAACACAAGTTAAACTAACAGATCTATCATTATTTGTGTCACCCTTTGAACCCCCTTTGTGAATTGGGGATACATTTGCACATCTCCAGTCCATGGGGACCTCCCCTGACTCTAAGGATGCTCTCGTAATTATGGCTAAGGTTTAATTACTTCCCTTGCTGCCTCCTTAATTATAACTGGATAGATTCCATTCCCAGGTGCCTTTTTTATGTTTAACTTCAGCAATTTCTCCTCCACTTTGCTCTCAGTTATTAAAAAATCAATTGTCTCCCTGTTACAGTTTCATAAACTTCTGGCATTCCCCTCCTTGACTAACTCCTCATGTGTGAATGTAGATGCAAAATACTCATTCAGTTTATCAGCTACTTGAACAAGATCATCAAGAATCGAACCATCTATGTTAAGTGGACCAATCTGATTCATCCCCTTCCTTCTAGTGTTTACATAAGTAGAGAACTCTTGGCTAAGGTAAAGAAAGCCTGCACGAGAAGCACGCAAATGTTTGATGAAATTTACAGTTAAAACTACTTTGCCGCAACGGCATTTGTATTGTTGCTCGCTCGGTAAACAGACAGTCGGTGTTATCAGTCTGGAGTAGAAGTTGAATCCCATGGGAGCTTGAACCCCTCCAAAAGTGGAGGGGGTAACCTGACCTTTTTCTTTAGAATCACTAATTGAATTAACTAATTGAATCACGAACAACAGAGTCATATTGGAAGTTCTGGCATCGTAAAAAATGTTCATAATGTAGTTTCACCGGTAAAATTTTTTCGAAATTTGTCATGCTTTTCATGTGGGCTTCCTTTGCCTTTTTTTTTTTTTTTTTTTTTAATAAACAATTTATCAACTAGTCCACCAGTGATTCTAAAGAAAAAATAGGTTACCCCCTTCACTTCAGGAGCTTTAATCTCCCATGGGATTCAATTTCCACTCCTGACCGATAACACCCACTGTATGTTTACTGAGTGAGCAACAATACAAATGCCGTTATGGCAAAGTACTTTTACAAGTAAATTTCATCGAACTTTTGCGTGCTTCTCGTGCAGGCTTTCTTTACCTTCGCCGAACTCTTTGCTGTGTTTCTTTGCATCCTTTGCCAAAGATTTCTCGTAATATGCCTTTGCCTGCCTAACCTCCTTTGTGATTTGATTACAGACTAGCTTATATCGGCCATAAACTTCTGTGTTGCCTGATAATTTATATGCATCCCATGCATTTTTCTTTTCTGCCATGAACCTCATTAATTCACCGACATCCATTTAGACCTGAACCTTGAACAGTATTTCTTAGTTGGTATGAAAAACCTAGTAGCCTCCAATATTAAGTCCCTTTCCATTAGTTGAGGGTATGATGCAAGAAAGAAAGCTTATACGGCATCAGCCAAAAAAAAAAAAAAAAAAAACCCTTCCCATTTCACCCATCCGGTCACTCCAAATGTTTGTCCAGTTCAGCCTTAAATTTATTTAAGTTATCGACTTCCATGTTGTCAACTCCAAAAGCCTTACTAACCTTTAGGCTCAAATATTTTTTAAAATAAATTAGGGTTGAACGTGAATTAGGGTTGAACTTGAAAGTGTCTGCAATTCTGCCCAGACACGATAGGAGGGAGTATATGATGAGAGCCTTGTCGATCAATTCGGCCCTGGAGGGATTGTGCAAGGCTCAAGGGGTAGAATTTTTTTCAGCCTGGACTGTACTTGTTAACAGGAGAGATTGCTTCTACAGGGATGGGATACACTTAAATAGAAAGGGTGCAAGAATTTTTGCTGATGCTGTCGAGGCAGTGTTAGGTGGGTCGGAAAACTGCTAGTTGGGGGGGATACAAGGACTAATAGATTAACAGTAGCCAGTGGCAGAGGTGGAAGTGATTCTTGCACTGCGTCTATTGAAATGAGCAGAAGTCTGAAAAACAGGATGCAGGATATTTCAGAGACTGCTGGTAGTCATTGCGGTACAAGTAAACACATGGGTTGTGTTAGGGTAGCTAAGAATAGAAACAGGTGCATGTATACCTGCGTGTACACCAATGCTAGGAGTTTGGTAAATAAATTTGATGAATTTGAGGTATTGCTCAAAACATCAAAGGCAGATATTGTTGGGATATCAGAGACGTGGTGTCACACAGATATAAGTAATGCGGAACTGGAATTTGGGGAATACAATGTGTATAGAAAGGATAGACAGGACAGGAGGGGAGGAGGGGTTATGCTATTAGTTAAGAAACACATAAAGTCCAAGGAAGTGAAGCCAGTCGACATCGATGGACAGGGCAGTGTCGAGTCAGTTTGGTGTGACATAAGCATAGGGAAATCAAAATTGAGAGTAGGAGTGTGCTATAGGCCTAATGACTCTGATGAGTATAATAAGATGTTGTACAGGGAAATAGAGTGGGCCAGTAAATCAGAGAGTCTTATAATGGGGGACTTTAATTTCCCAGATATTGACTGGAATTTGTGGGTTGGTCACTCGCACACTAGCAAGGCTTTTGTGGATTTATTGGATGATTGTTTTCTACATCAGCATGTTCGTGAGGCAACAAGAGGGAGCAATACTCTTGATCTGATTATCAGTAGTGATTCTTCATGCATTAAGAACCTGCAGATAAATGAACCACTAGGTGGCAGTGATCACAGTGTGTTGAAGTGGGATTTACTCAAGGAGGTAACTACCATCAGAGGTAAAGGGAAGGGTTTTTGTTTTCGTAAAGGCGACTATGATGGTCTGAGACAGTATACTGTCTCAGACCATCATACATCATACAGTATACTGTCTCAGACCATCATAGTCGCCTTTACGAAAACAAAAACCCTTCCCTTTACCTCTGATGGTAGTTACCTCCTTGAGTAAATCCCACTTCAACACACTGTGATCACTGCCACCTAGTGGTTCATTTATCTGCAGGTTCTTAATGCATGAAGACAGGATGCAGGATATTTCAGAGACTGCTGGTAGTCATTGCGGTACAAGTAAACACATGGGTTGTGTTAGGGTAGCTAAGAATAGAAACAGGTGCATGTATACCTGCGTGTACACCAATGCTAGGAGTTTGGTAAATAAATTTGATGAATTTGAGGTATTGCTCAAAACATCAAAGGCAGATATTGTTGGGATATCAGAGACGTGGTGTCACACAGATATAAGTAATGCGGAACTGGAATTTGGGGAATACAATGTGTATAGAAAGGATAGACAGGACAGGAGGGGAGGAGGGGTTATGCTATTAGTTAAGAAACACATAAAGTCCAAGGAAGTGAAGCCAGTCGACATCGATGGACAGGGCAGTGTCGAGTCAGTTTGGTGTGACATAAGCATAGGGAAATCAAAATTGAGAGTAGGAGTGTGCTATAGGCCTAATGACTCTGATGAGTATAATAAGATGTTGTACAGGGAAATAGAGTGGGCCAGTAAATCAGAGAGTCTTATAATGGGGGACTTTAATTTCCCAGATATTGACTGGAATTTGTGGGTTGGTCACTCGCACACTAGCAAGGCTTTTGTGGATTTATTGGATGATTGTTTTCTACATCAGCATGTTCGTGAGGCAACAAGAGGGAGCAATACTCTTGATCTGATTATCAGTAGTGATTCTTCATGCATTAAGAACCTGCAGATAAATGAACCACTAGGTGGCAGTGATCACAGTGTGTTGAAGTGGGATTTACTCAAGGAGGTAACTACCATCAGAGGTAAAGGGAAGGGTTTTTGTTTTCGTAAAGGCGACTATGATGGTCTGAGACAGTATTTAAATTCTATACAGTGGGACCAACTGATGATGTTACCAACAGCAAACTCAAAATGGGAAGCATTCAAGGAACTAATCTTGGAGGCTACCAGGCTTTACATACCAACTAAGAAATATTGTTCAAGGTTTAGGCCTAAATGGTTGTCAGATGAACTAATGAGACATGTGGCAGAGAAGAAAAATGCATGGGATACATACAAATTAATGGGTGGCATGGAAGCCTATGATAGATATAAGTTGGTCTGTAACCAAGTCACAAAGGAGATTAGGCAGGCAAAGGCAGACTACGAAAAATCCTTGGCAAAGGATGCAAAGAAAAACAGAAAAGAGTTCTTTACATACTTGAACTCGAAAAGGAAAGGGATGAATCAGATTGGTCCACTGGATATTGATGGTTCAACAGTTGAGGATCCTGCTCAGGTGGCTAACAATCTAAACGAGTATTTTGCATCTACATTCACGCATGAGGAGTTATTCAGGAAGGAGAATGATGTAGGTAAAGTAAACATTGGCAGTGAGCTGGATGATTTTGTAATAACTGAGAGGAAAGTGGAGGAGAGATTGTTGAGGATAAACATAAAAAAGGCACCTGGGGTGGATGGGATCTATTCTATCCAGTTATATTAAAGGAGGCAGCAAAGGAAGTAAGCAAACCCTTAGCCATAATTATGAGAGCTTCCTTGGACTCAGGGGAGGTACCTATGGACTGGAGATGTGCAAATGTGACCCCAATTCACAAAGGAGGTTCAAAGGCTGACACAAGTAATTATAGACCTGTTAGTTTAACTTCTGTTCCAGGTAAATTAATGGAGGCACTGGTTAAAGAAGCACTGCAGGATCATCTAGAGAAGAATTCAGTTATAGCTCAGACGCAGCATGGTTTTGTTAAGGGCAGGTCTTGCCTGACCAATTTGATTGGATACTATGATGTAGTCACAAAAGAACTGGATGCAGGGAATAACTTTGATATTATATATTTGGATCTTAGAAAGGCCTTTGATACTGTTGCACATGGAAGACTGCTGCACAAATTGGAGCAGTGTGGCATTGGAGGTAAATTGCTGCTATGGATAAGGGGATGGTTGAGTGGCAGAAGACAGAGAGTGGTAATCAATGGACACTGCTCAACGTGGACTAATGTTATTAGTGGAGTTCCTCAAGGTTCAGTGTTGGGTCCGTTGTTGTTTTCGGTGTTTATGAATGATATTGATGATGGGATATCAAGTTTAATGTCCAAGTTTGCAGATGATACAAAGGTTGGCAGGGTCGTTAAGGACAATACTGACGCTATGCTGCTGCAACAGGATCTGGACAGGTTGAACAGATGGGCTGAGAGGTGGCAAATGAGGTTTAACATCGACAAATGTAAAGTGCTGCATATGGGAAACAGTAACCCCAGAGCAACGTATCAACTCTGCGGTACTACACTGACAGTGGTGGAGAATGAAAAGGACCTGGGGGTAATTGTGCAGGCAGATATGAAGTTCTCTGAGCAGTGCAGACGAGCTGCAAGAGTAGCTCATGGTGTTTTATCAATGATATACAGGAATTTTTCTAGCAGGGATAAGGAGGTGATTATTCCCTTGTATAAGGCAATGGTAAGGCCACATCTTGAGTACTGTATACAGGTCTGGAGGCCTCATTTCAAGAAGGATGTAGAGCTGCTGGAACGGGTACAGAGAAGGGCAACAAGATTAGTAAATGGAACAAAGGGTTGCTCTTACGAAGAAAGGCTTAAGTTTTGCAAATTACAGAGTCTGGAGACTAGGCACCGGCGAGGTGATCTGATAGAGGTGTATAAGGCTTTGAATGGTTTGAGCATGCTCAATGCCAATGGGATTCTTCATCTTTCTCAGAATAATCACCTCAGAGGGCATAAATTCAAATTGAGGAAGGACGGATGTCGGATAGATGTGCGAAATTTGCCTTTGGCCAGCGGGTGGTTGGTTGGTGGAACCGACTTCCATCACTGGTTGTTGAAGTTGATAGCCTAAACAAATTTAAAGCTCAACTGGACAGGTATTTCAAACGAACGGAGGGGTGAAATGGGAGTGGGTTTTTTTTTTTTTTTTTTTTGGCTGATGCTGAATAAGCTTGCTTTCTTGCATCATATGCCTCTGCTAATGCTAATGCTAATGCTAAACAATTATCTGTAATAATTTCAGTATCACTAATTTGATACCACTCTGCAGATGGAAGTCTGTTCCAGCAATCAATTACCCATTGGCTAAAGGCAAACTTCCACACATCTATTCTACAACTGTCTTTCCTCAGTTTGAATCTATGCCCCCTCGGGTTCTTAGTCTGAGCAAGCGGAAGTATCCTGTCAGCAGCATTGAGCCTGCTCAAACCATTCAAGACCTTATACACCTAAATCAGATCACCTGATTGAGGTGTATAAGTCCTGTCTGAGACCACTGTAGTCACCTTTACGAAAGCACAACTCTACAATCCATTTTAGAATCTTAACATTGATCCCAACATGTCCCAGCTTATTTAGTAATCTCTCATGTGGTAATGAGTCAAAAAGTGCTTTGCAAAATCGAAATAAATAATGTTGAAATTCTTTTCAACATTGTTTTGAAATCCAGTTTATCAGTAACTCTATCAAAACAGCTAAAAAAACCAGGTTACTTAAACATGATTTTCCCTTTACAAATGTGCTGTATTTTGCTTTAGAATTCCATTTTCATCTAAATGATTTTATAATGCACTCATTGTCATTGCCTCCATTATTTTTCCTATCACTGAAGTCAGACTGACTGGTTGGTAGTTACTCATTTCAATCTTAGAACCACCTCTATGTACTGGTGATACATTGGCACTTTGCCAGATGAATCTCTCCAGAATCCAATGCCCTCATAATTAACCTTAACAGTTCGATGCACTCTCTCACCACCTCCAGATTTATTGGGTGTATGCCATCAACTTCAGAAGCCTTACTTACCTTTAGGCTCAAATTTTTTTATAATAAACAATTATCTGTAATAATTTCAGTATCACTAATTTGATACTGCTCTGCCTCACTTGCACCATCACCACCATCACTCCTCACTATGAAAGATATTTCATGCATAAATAACACTGAAAGGTACCAGTTCAATTCATCCACAACATCAGCTGGGTTACCTAAGATTTTTCTACATCCATTATTCAAAGGTTCAATCGGATTTGTTTTCTTCTTCTTCTTTGTATTAATACACATAAAAACCTCTTTGTCCCTGTTCTCTGCTCTCTTAAACAGTGATGTCTCATACCGTTGCCAACCTAACCTTATCTGCAGTACTATTACAGATCAACTTATAGCTGTTATAGGCTTCAGTACTTTTTATCGCTCTGTAACTTTCCCATGCCATCTTTTTCTGCTCTATTAGACTGGCTATCTCTGTATTCATCCATCTCAGCATCCTCTTCATGCTACATTTTCTTAATGGCATAAATGCAGAGACTAGGCACCTGCGAGGTTTTTTTTTAGGAGCATTAGCAACTAAGGCCATATTGCTCCAGGGATATGTGGTGGTCATTCCCTGACCTTTCTGCATCCTCTGTATTTGATGGTCATAGGCTCGAACCCCGGTCTAATCAAGAAGCGTGTGCTACGCACTGCTGCTCCTGCCTACCTGGCTACGGAGGCGCCCACCTGCGAGGTGATCTGATTGAGATGTATAAAGCCTTGAATGGTTTCAGCAAGCTCAATGCTGATGGGTTTCTTCCTCTTGCCACAGATTAATCACCTGAGGGGACATAAATTCAAATTGAGGAAAGGCAGTTGTAGAAGAGATGTGCAAAAATTTGTCTTTAGCCAGTGGGTGGTTGATTGTTGAAACAAACTGCCATCTGTCATTGTAGAAGTTGACAGCTTAAATAAATTCAAGGCAGAACTAGACAAACATCTGCAGTGAATAGATGGGTGAAATGGAAAATTTTTTTTTTTTTTTTGGCTAATGCTGTATGAGCTTGCTTTCTTGCATCATATGCCTCTGCTAATGCATTAGCATTAGAAGGTTAATTCATTAAAAATTATGTTCCATAATTTTTAATGTATTAACCCTCTCTCTGCTATCTGCCCAGTTGAAAGACACCTTTTAGTAAATTAAAATGTCAGTCCCTTTTGGGTTTTTTTCCTACTTTCACTTTGGAGCAATCTGCATTCCACCACCAATTTTTGTGTACACGCTTGCACTGGTCCGATTGAAATTAAATCTCTATACCTTTACCTTCAACAACTGCAACCTCTAAACCTCATCCTAGAAAATGCTATGATCAGTTTTATGCCTCTGCTAATGCTGATGCATTTATAGCACCTGTGTCTATTGCTTTAAAGATGTTCTATAATTTTTAATGTATTAATCCTCTCTCTCTGCTATCTGCCCAGTTGATACGACACCATGTAGTAAATTAAATTGTCAGTCCCCTTTCTTGAAATTAAATCTTCATACCTTTACCTTCAACAACTGCAACCTTTAAACCTCATCCTAGAAAATTATAGGAGCATATTCTTAATCCTAGCATTTTCCTTAACATGCTGATTCAATAATCATCTAGTTTACTTAAAAATTTTGTTTCCCATGGCAAGTTTGCCCTACTACTTTCTTCAATTAATAAGGGGCAATCTGAAATCACCCATAATAAGGCATTCACACTTTCTTGCCCATTCCAACTGCACTTAGGGGTTCTCATCATATTCCTCACACTCTTCTGATCTTTAGCACATTACCATTCTCACTTTACTTTTGCATCCAACTATTTCAAATTCTATTCTGGCATACATAAGTTCTGAACCAGGAAAGCTTTTGTTTGCACTCACGCTGATTTTTTGATAAGAAGCACGATATCACCCCACCAACCCTGTACATCTTATCTATCCTCCTAAATATATTATCCATAATATAGCAAACGTTATGCAGCACCACAGTCACCTATGCATAAATTCAGATCTATAAATACAAGTTCCTGCATACTATCAATATCAAATGATATATCCTTCTACTTTAGGCATTATCTTGGTCTGCAGGTTAATCTATATGTAAAAGAGGCACTGGTTAGTCAACCTTCTACTTATGAGAACATAATTCTCATTAACTGACTAATAAGCCAATTTCCTATGCACTGGATCATAAGAGTTATTGTATTACCATCATTACATTAGATATGTAACTACACTATGAAATACTTAAGTAAAGCTAAAAAAAACTTTCACATGCATGAATTGTGTAATACACACTGTGGAACTGTGAATCCACTCATAACTCTCACACATGTTAATAATGTAACAATTGTTCCCCTGAGATTTATTAAACAAGGATAAATTTTAGGTGCCTAGGTATATTTAATTTCCAATATAAAATTAAAAATTTGACTAAAGTCCAGGTGTTTCTACACACAAACCAGCTACTCAAGGTGCTCTGCTATCCCTTCTTCCCCAAATAACAATATCAAACAAACTTACACCATTAAATTTCTTAACTCTTGTGCTCCTTCCAACCTTTGGCCCAAGGCAGGTATCCATCCTAGATCTGATTCCACTCACCTGACTGAAGATGATCACTGGTATTACGTCGTAAAGTTTCTAGGGCACAGCGAATAGCCTTGGTGACTGCCTCAGTAGATCTATGACTGTAAATTTGAAGAAGTTCATGAGCTCCATTGGCCACCCTTCGTTTGAGATCATCATCAACTAAAATTGATTAAAGCAAGGATTTTATTCCATAGATATATATTTAAATGTTATGAAATATATTAAATTTAATTATATAATACAAAACAGCAACATCAGGAAGAAAGTTTTCTAAGGAAATTAAGTCTATATTTGTATATATACACTGATGAGCCAAAAACATTATGACCACCTACCTAATATGATGTTGGTCCTCCACGTGCAGCCAAAACAGCTCATACCCGGCGAGGCATGGATGCTACAAGATTTATAAATGTGTCTTGTGGTATCTGGCACCAACACGTAACCAGCAGATCCTTTAACTCCTGTAAGGGCCATGGTTGAGATGCTACAGATCAGAGTTGCTGTTCCAACACAAACCACAAATGCTCGATGGGATTCATGTCTGGGGAATTTGGAGGCCAGGACAATACCCAGAAGTTTTCCTCATGTTCCGCAAACCAATCTCAAACAACCTGGGCAGTGTGGCATGGCGCATTATCCTGCTGAAAGACAGCGCCGCCAGAGGGGAAGGCCATTGCCATGAAAGGGTGTACCTGGTCAGTCAGCAATGATGTTTAGGTAGGTGGTAAACATCAGAGTGCCCGGCACATGGATGACTGGACCCAGGGTATCCCAGCAGAACACTGCCCAAAGCATGACACCGCTGCACTGGCTTGTTTTCGTCCCATGGTGCATCCAGGTGCCATCACTTCTCCAGATAAATGATGCTCATGTACCGATCATCCACATGGTGCAACAGGAAACATGATTCATCGGACCAGACAACCTTCTTCCAATCACTTGAGGTCCAGTTTTGATGCCCACTGTAGGTGCTGTCACTGGTGAACCTTGGTTAGCATGGGCACTCGGAGTGGCCTGCAGCTATACAGCCCCATTTTCAGTGGGGTTCGATGTACTGTGTGTTCTGCCAGATTACTCCCATCATCAGCATTCCAATTACTGACAAGTTGCGCCACAGTTGCCCTTCTGTTGCCACAGAAGAGCCTTCGCTCACCTAGAGCATTGATGAGCCATGGTCATCCAACACCTCACCAGCAGTTCGTGGATTTTCCCTCCTCGGACCACTTTCGGTAGGTACTAACCACCAGCCGTGCTGTTTCGGACATGCTCTGACCCAGTCGTCTGGCGATTACAATTTGGCCTTTGTCAAACTCGCTTAAGTCTACTGCCTTTCCCATCTGAAGAACAAGAGTAACACTGATTAACAGAGCTCAGTATCAGGTGTTTTTTATACCGCGTCCTGACCTGCACACATGCCGTAGTTCACCTGCAGTTGCTTCGATTTGCATAATGACTCACTGGTCATAATGGCTTATCGGTGTATAACTGTAATATTCCTTGAGTTATTATTTATATTTTATATATATTTAATATTATATACTTATATTTATTTTTTTATTTTATTCATGTTCCAGATAACTAACCACCTTTGCCACTCCTTGTGGACTCATATGATTCAAAGGTAACACCTGACAAAAACAAAGAATTAGCAGCACTTCCCCACCAGTGGGTTGCAAGACATTTCTGAAGTGTTTGTAAGAAAAATTTTGGTAATGATGCCTTTTTAATTTTCCTGAGTTTAGCATTATTTTAATTTCCTTCTGATTTAGTAAATTATTTAAAAAGAAAACAATGGCAGATATTTAAGTGTTGATTTTGTCTAAAAAAATTTGTTCAAAATAGTTTATAATAAGCTTTTGTTTGAACTTCATGCAACGATAGCCACTGCTTTGGAATATATTTAATTTTTTTTTATCTACTTTGAGCTGGATATCATCATTCTTCTCTTTCTTGGTGATTTCCTTCTACTTTTGACTCTCTCTCTCAGAGTAACTCTGGAATTTTTTTTTTTTGGCTGGTGCAGCATAAGCCTCAGGCTTCCTTGCACCATATAGCTAATAATAATAATAATAACTACATGCATATGCAAGAAAATATTTTCAACTTATAAGTCAATATGATGCAGAAAAAAGGAAAGCTTCATGCAGATTCAGATTTAATACTTCTCTTTTCTGTTGAGTCAAACTTTAAGTTATTAAAACAAATTTCAGAAGTTTCATTACCTTTAGTCAAGGATGTCCTGGAGGGGGGCAGCCACACACAAGCCCCTTGTTAAAAAAAATTAGTTTGATAAAATTTAACAGGCTATTTTAACTAAGGATAACCCTTAACTTGAATTTTTCTCAAGCAGAGCCCGTTGTTAATAAACTGGCAGCCCACCCCTGGTTTTAGCTAAATGGTTTTGTTTTCAATTTTTAAATTATGTTTAAAGAAGTTTCATCAGTTACATGCATATGCATGTAACTGATTAAACTTGTATTTTAACCCTTAGTTTCTATGGTGCAATTTTTATTGCATCAGCAGTGCAGTACTCAACCATATATTGGTAAAGTTGAGTGCAGACTTACAGACCAATGCATCTGTTACATGCACGTTAAAGGCACCTCCATAGCCAGGTGGGCAGGAGCAGCAGTGCGTAGCACACGCTTCTTGATTAGACTGAGGTTCGAGCCCATGACCACCAAATATGGAGGATGCGGAAAGGTCAGGGAATGACCACCGCATATCCCCGGAGCAATATGGCCTTAGTTGCTAATGCTCCTAAAAACCAAATAACAACAGGTTAAAAAAATGTTTTTGTACAATAGGAATGTATTTTGAACTACATAAAATGACACTGAATAACTTTTAGACTAAACTTTATTTAATTTTTCTACTTTATTCACTTTTACAGAAATGTATATATAGTACTCAAAAATATCGTGTAAACAATATGGTGTAGTCTGTCAAACCAAACAATGAATTCAAAAATGAATTACACAAAAAAAATGCAACAGAATGTCACAAATTTCTAAGAATACTATCAAACACATGGTAGAAAAATACTGATGTGCTCATAGTCACAAGAAAAGTAAAACTGGCTCAATCAGGAAATTTAAATGTCTAGTAGTCTAAGAGACCATATAGTATTAGTTGAAGTAACTATTATTATGTGCTAAACTACAAACTGATGACAATATCAGAATTCAGATTTTATCATATGTACTACAGAAGCTTTGATTTCAATAGTTCAATATGTTCCTAAAGTTATTTTATTTTAAAAATCTATTTATTAAGTATTAAAAGGGGTTGACTACCAAAACTGTTATTATTTAAGTGGTTCACAAAGAGAAAAAAATCCCAGAAAGAAGAGTTTGTTAATGTTCCTAATGTTGGCAAACAGGCAGATTACTAGGACCCTATATGTTTAAAAGGAAGAGGATTATGGGGAAAAATGATTTTCAAAGCCGACTGCTAGAGGGTATGATGCCAACACAAAGATACAGACCTGCATTTCAGAACGTTTGGAAGATGTTGAGCAGAAATAAAAGACAGTTACTTTCTGTATTCAGAAAAAATTATTGCTAATGGCCTCCATGTCATTAGCAGTAATGTTTTCTTTTAATGTATTCCTTTGCTCCCTTCACCAATCTGGTTGCCCTTCTCTGCACCCATTCCAGAAGATCTACGTCCTTCCTAAAGTGAGACCTCCAGATCTGTATACAGTACTCAAGATATGGCCTTATACAAAGGAATAATCACCTCCTTATCCCTGCTAGCAAAGTTTATGTATATCATTGACAAAACCCCATGAGCTCTCCTAGCAACATGTCTGCACTGCTCAGAGAATTTCATATCTGACTGCACAAATACCCCCAGGTCTTTTTCGTTTTCCGCTACCCTGAGTGCAATACCACACAGTTGGTATGGTACGTTACTGCTATCCATATGCAGTACTTTGCATTTCTCAGTGTTAAACTGTAATTTCTCAACCAATCTGCCTAATTTTTCTAAATCCTGTTGCAGTAGCATACTGTCATTAACCACTCTGCTAACTTTTGTATCATCTGCAAACTTGGACATTAAGCCTGATATACCTTTTTCAATATCATTAATAAATACAGAAAACAATGGGCCCAGCACCAAACCCTGGGAGCCTTCACTAATTACATTAGTCCATGAAGAGCAGTGCCCATTGATAAACAATCTGTCTTCTTCCATTTAACTATTCCTATATTCATGCTCCTTAATGCCACATCGCCCCAGTTTGTACAGCAGTCTTTTATGTGCAATGCTATCAAAAGCCTTCCTGAAATCCAAGTATATTATATCAAAATTCTTTTTTTTGCATCCAGTTCCTTGGTCACTGAATCACAGTTAACCTATCAGGTTGGTTACTATGATGCATTGACCAGGTTCCATAACATGAGACACCTTCATTAACAGATAACCTGTTTCATGACACGAAACTTGCTTTACAATATGAGATTGATGCATTTTAGCGAATATGTACAGACTTTTACCATTTTGCCATGCTAAAGTTACCACATATATATCTTTCTGAACCCATGTCCTCCTTTGGACATCAATTGTCCAGCTTTCTGAGTTAATATAAAACAAGCAAAATACAGCGTTTACAGCAATTTTGTCACATTTCTCTAAGGTAGGCTCATTCTAAAGTTCATCCTCACCCGATTTCCTTTGAAGTACACACTGACTACCAATTGATACATGCTCATTCGCAGTGTAACCTTCTTTCTGTAGGAAGATGTGTATTGTGTAGTTTGTTGTGTATTGTTCATTGTGTAGGTGCAATACTGAAATATTAAATAAAGGAACCACATAAATGTTGATATACACTACCATATATATCAACAGTTAGTAAGCTTAGCAGTTAAAGTATTATGCTTCAACTGCTTTAACATTTATTGTATACACTTTAAAAACACTGAAACAATTAGCATCATACTCAGAATAGCAGGGAAAAGAATGCCTTGCATATAAAAGAATAGTGAAGGTTAACATTATGCATACTGTTTATTGTATAGATGCAATACTGAAGTATCAAATAAAGGAAAAGACAAACTGAAAAACATAAACTGAATCAAAGAAATGCAAAATGTGCACATAACACATGCCTGTTTCTTAAAAATTATACATTTACAAAAGATATTTTTTAAAAAAAGTTTTTTTTTTTTTTAATAATGACTTTTTCTATACCTAAAATCCACATTTCATTCTGAAAAATGTTGGTGTCCTCCTTTTTGGATTATAAAAGGAGACCAACCTTGCTGTCATTCTTTTTGGATTTTAATATGTACTACCTCTACATTTCCCTCAGCATGAATTGTTGAGTAGGCTTCCATCCTGCAGTGGGTTGATAATGGCTGCACTTTACCTTTTTTTTTTACCTCTACATTATTAGCATTAGTAGAGGCATATGATGCAAGAAAGCAAGCTCATGCAGCATCAGCCAAAAAAAAAAAATAAATAAATAAATAAACCTATTTCACCCCTCCATTCATTCCAAATGCCTGTCCAGCTCAGTCTTAAATTTATTTTGGCTATCAACTTCCACAACAAAATATGGAAATCTGTTCCACCAATCAACCACCCGCTGGCTAAAGGCAAATTTCTGCACATCTATTCTACAACTGTCTTTCCTCAATTTGAATCCATGCCCCCTCAGGTTCTTAACATCAGCAAGAGGAAGAATCCCATCAGCACTCAGCTTGCTCAACCCATTCAAGGCCTTATACACCTCAATGAGATCACCTCACAGGTGCCTACTCTCCAGGCGCTGCAATTTGCAGGACTTAAGCTTTTCTTGGTAAGAGCACTCCCCTTTGTTCCCCTCACCAATCCTGCTGCCCTTCTTTCGACTCATTCTAGAAACTCTACATCCTTCCTAAAATGTGATTCTCCAGACCTGTACACAGTACTCTAGGTGTGGCCTGACCATTGCCTTGTATAATGGGATAATCACCTCCCTATCCCAACTAGCAAAATTCCTATATATCATTAACAAGACTCCATGACCTGCCCTGGCACCCATCTGCACTGCTCAGCGAACTTTATATTTGACTGCACAATTACCCCCAGGTCTTTTTCACTTTCCACACTTCCCTGAGTGTAGTACCACACAGCTGGCATGTTTCTCTTTTGTTATTGCTACCCATATGCAGTACTTTGCATTTGTCAATGTTAAACTTCAGTTGCCACTTCTCAGCCCATTTGCCCAACTTATCTAGATCCAGTTGGAGTAGCATACTGTCTTTACTATCATTAACAACCCTGTCAACCTTTGTATCATCTGCAAACTTGGACATTAAATCTGATATACCTTCATCAATATCATTGATAAATATAAAAAACAACGAGCCCAACACTGAACCCTGGGGAACTCCACTAATAACATTTGTCCACGAAGAGCAGTGTCCATTGATTACCACTCTCTGTTGTCTCCCACTCAACCATCCCTTTATCCATTGTAGCAACTTAGCTTTAATGCCATACCTCTCCAATTTGTACCACAGTCCTTCATGTGCAACAGTATCAAAAACTTTCCTGAAATCCAAGTATACGATATCAAAATTATTTTGTCATTCAGTTCCTTTGTGACCACATCATAGTATCCACATCATATATACATTAATGCTTTATAATTCTTGTATGCAATATTCCTGAAGCCTTTGCTCATTTACTTAAATTTTTAAACTGACAACTTTTGGCATAGGTGCTAACAGATAGATAACTTTTAGCACAGGTGCCCCCATGATCAAAATCACTCATGATGAGGAAATATATCATCACTGGGTTGCCAGGTCCAACATTTATGATACCTAATTAACCATGAATAGTAGCAATATCTGAACTGACCACCTGGGTAATGGCAAGCATTACAAATAAATAGCAACCTAATTCTCTTTACAAAGTAGTGCTGTTTATCTGAAGTGCAGGACTGAAGGCAACTCTTGATGACTTACTCCACAATATGCAATTTATAACTTTTGTAGAAAGCAATTTACTCCTAGATATGCACCCAAATGAGACTTTCATCAATTCATGTATATTAATTTGAAATCATTGTATAATTTAAAATTTTATTGCTTGTTTTTTAATTAGTTTACATGAAAGTAAGTTGAATATAAACATGAAATCACTGTTTGAATAAGTCACATCAATTTCTAATAATTTTGAAACAGCATTCAAACACGAAAGTTTGCATAAATTGTGACAATATATTAAAAATTACATTTCACAGTGTCCAAAAATCTTGTTTACTAATTTTAGTTAAATGACATCTCAGGGGCCATTCGGAAAATATACATTTCAGTGGGGGGAGGGTTAAATGCAGATGAAATGTTAGCAACGCAGGGGCGTATCCGAGGGGGCAGAAAGGGCATATGCCCCCTTAACAAAAATTTTAAATTAAAGAAACAGAACGCAGGAAGCATTCTAAAAAAAAAAAAAAAAAATTAAGCCTGGTCGCCATGCCCCCCCCCCCCCAGGATGATACCTGGATATGCCACTGTACCAACATATGGGGGGATGGCAAAATAATGTTACATGAATTGGGGGGAAAAAAACTGATTACAATTGCTTTCTGAAAGATGTATCCCATTCAGCATGATGAAAAGTTTCTACTCTCCAAAGAACTGCTGCTCTTCTAACACTCAACGATTTTCTTCTTCACCCTATTTCAAATTCATGGATTATGTTTTCTGTACCTGCATCCTATGGTGGTCCCAGGTAGGGGCTATAGTTCCCCCCATGATCAAAATACTGTGGATTTTTTTTAGAGCAACATAATGATTAATGATTTTCCAAACACTGCACACCCCCATTAGAAAATCCTGGGCCAGCCACTGCCTTATCTATTTATAATTTTATGAAAATAAAATTATAAATAAATAAGGCAGTGGCTGGCCCATTGTGTTAAAATAATGAAAATAATTTCATTATTTTAACACAATGGGCCTTGCATTTTTCGTGATGGAATGTGAATTCGAACGCGCAGTCCACATCTTTCAACAGCAGTTTTACAGGAACCGATTTATCCATCATTTGAGTAGCGCCATTAAAAAATGCAGAAAAATCTTTCTGTTGATGTGTAACCATAGATACGGTTGTAAAAAAAAAACAGCGTATACGGGTCAAACCGCGCCAGTTCAACCTTCGAAATAAACGGTTCTGAAAACAATTCACCACTAACGCTCAGTTTATGGTCTGTTTATATTTTTTGATTTATTATAAAAAAAAATTAAAACAATAAAATAAAATAAATATTTTGGATTGGATTTTTAAATTTAAATGAAAAGAATTTATTTTATCGTAATGTACAAACAACACTCATAGCCTCTCAATGAAGGCAGCGCTACTTCAGTGAGTAGTCCAATAATTTTTGAAAATTATTGGACTTCACAAAATTGGATTTCACAAACACTGGCCGAAAAATACGAACGTTTATTTAGCATCGAATCGAGCTGCCTTTGTTTTGAATAACAACAAGTGCGGCGCGCCATGGATTCTCTAAAGTGTTTTAGTGCGTTTTGACCAAATTGTATCATTCTTCAAGCAAAATATCGTGTAGTTGCGAAAAGGTTGAAAGAAGAGCTTCGTTGATGAATAGGGCTCTCGAGCATATCCCATACATTGTCAATAGGAATAAGGTCAGGGAAGATGGTGGAAATCCGTGTCATGTTCTCCGAACAATTCTGGCACGATGCGCTGTTTCACTGCCAACCATGAAGTAGCCATCGCCTTTGGGATGAAAGTGTAACATTGCAGAGTGCAGTAGATCTGATACAAAATTCCGTTACTCCCTGGATGACATTCACTCTTCCGCTTGTATCAACGGACCAGTCTGTTCCAACAAAACATTCCTCATACCATGATACCAGCTACAGATGCTTGGGTTGCCTTGACAAGGCAAGCAAGATCCATCGTGTCGTCAGGTTTTCGCCACACTCTCTGCCTACCATCAGTGCAAACAAAGTGTATCGTGATTCGTTTGACTTTCTTCCATTGTTCCACTGTTCAATCACGAGGTTCTTGGCACCACTGTAAGCGGATTTTTCCATTTTTCTCTGAAACAAGTGGTTTTCGAATAGGCAGGCAACTCAAATACCCAATTTCTTCAATTCCCTGTGCATGGCTCGTGTTGAAATAGGGCAGTTGACTTGGTTGAATTCAGATATTATTTGTTGAACACTGGATGTCCTATTTTATTGTACAGTCCTCCTTACAGTATGACGGCTTCGATCTGGAAGTTTTGTGTTTCAGCCACATTTACGCCAAGTGGAAGAACAACTTGCTTTCCAGTAGTTAAAAACCTCTGAGTTGGATGCTTTTGAGAAATAAGTTCTTTCGTTTCTTGAATCGTGGGTCCTGTTAAACGTGTACCCACGATAAGACCTTTTGAAGTGAAACTTCTTTAGGCACGCACAGACAGTTTTCAGATGGGAGTAACTTGCGATCGTGGATTGACAAAAAAACACAACGAAAATTCGACGGTTGCCAAAAGAAAATGCATTACAGGCACTTTGGACAGCCAACTATCGTACTAGGATAAATGTCCCGGTTTTCACCGATGTAGCGTTAGGCTAGGTTAGTAATTCAGAAGGTAACCACTTGGGAATACCCAATGTAGTTTTCTTTCTTTTCTTTTATTAACCTGTGGAAAATATTCTTCCGATTTTCACATATCATTTAATTTTGTTAATTGGTAAGATAATAAAATGTAAATCTGTGCTTTATATCTTTACTTTTATAGGCTATGGATAATATTCCTCCCATTTTCGCTTCTTAGACTCCCCGTTAATAGAATTAAAATTCAATTCGTAAACGTGACCACAATGACCGACGCTTACTGCATATCGTATAGTGAACGGTATTTTGTTGTGGAGTGGCCATCGTAAAGTGATTTGATTGTTATGGAGTGTCCATCCTAAAGTAATTTGATCACACAGTGAACCAATCGTAAAGCAGGGGTCCCTATATTTATTTATTTATTAAATCTGTTTATTGCTCTGCCGAAGAGCCAGAGCCGGCCCGAGGGGGGAGTGCGAACGGTGCGAGCGCACAAGGCCCCGCGCCGCTGACTGATTTTGCAAAATAAAAATGGTTTCATTTTTTTTTTGTTTTAATACAGTTGCAAAATCCAGCGACATCGCCATAAAATGGCCATATTTTTAATATACATAAGAAATAAAATGTCAATAATCATGTTATTAACATTATCTGAAAACCCGCCAAGAATTCTCTAAAGAACACGGAAAAATATATTTTCTTTCAAATTATTTAAAATATCTCTCCTTACAAGTCGCTCAGACGTACGATTATATGTTGCCAGCGTTTGCATAGTTATCGTACTCTAAAGGCTATATATACCACCGACTAGACTATTCATTTTTTGTCAGCGTCGAACAAAGAACAAGATGAATTATTCCGAGGATCGCAGCTTCAAGAGAATGAACAAAGCGACGAAGACGAAAATGTCGATATCAATGATCCTGGTACTTGGCCCGATGTTATAACTGATAAATTTAGAATGGCCAGGAGCGGATTAAGGTCTGTTGAGGCCCGGGGCGCAGAAGAAAATATTGGACCCCTTAAAAAAAGAGAGAGACAGGGAAATAAAAATACATGTTAACCATATTTTTTAAATAAATAAAAAATATTATGTACTATTCATTAATAGTACATAATATTTTTTATTTATTTAAAAAATATTTTATTTTATTTATTTTATTTAAAATATTATTTATTTTATTTTATTTTATATTTTATATAAAAATATTTATTTTATTTCCAATAAAATTTGAATATAATATATGTGTATCTCATGTGTATCTCTTTTGTAAATATGTTTTGTTAACCCCTGGCACCACCATGCCGTGACGGGACTAATTGTATGTCTATCATTGCTGCAATTAAAGATTCTATTCTATTCTATTCTATATGTATAATATAATTAATAATAGCATAATAATAATCACAAAGTTTTGAACTAATAGTTGAACATATTAGTTCAACTATTAGTTGAACTAATATGTTCAACTAATTTGTTGGGGTTTTGCGTGGGCCCTTCAGAAGTCGGGGCCCAGGGCGCGCGCCCGGTGCGCCCGCCGTTAAATCCGTCTGTGAGAATGGCTATCATACAAAATGGCGTGACACAAGTAAAAAACTACGATATTCATTTTAAGCCTCTTTAGTAAGCTACTCATTAACTACGCTGCTTTAGTAGGCCATTTACTCATTTGATCCTAATCTAGGCTACCGCAATATTATTGAGTCTCTTAGAGACCTTATACACAATTAGGCTGATCGAAGCCTACAAATAAAAATAATAATTATATAATAATTTATTGGCTTTCATTTGAAATTATTGAATAAATATTTCCCACAAATACGATTATCGCGATTCGCGGGGTGTGAAAATAGATAACATATTCGTATCTATTTCGCAACATGACTAGTAGAGACAGAGATGCGGGAAGAAAGTATATGTGTGGCTCTGATAAATTGAAGAAAAAAAAAGGAGAGAAGAAATTACCGAAAAACAGAGGAACTCCCTTGCAAAATTTTTAAAAACCGAAAATGTGCAACAAACTGAAGAAACGCATAATTCACAGTTACTGGAAGATCAAACTCGCGGAAATGAAATTACGCCGTGCGACATCCACGAAAACGATCCTGATCATCATAAAGCCAGCTCTCGTCCTAATGAAGAGGAAAGCGATGATAAGAAAACTGTAGAACGGGAAGATAATCATGAAGCAGAGGGAAACGTACAGACGGAGGATTTTTTGTCAGCGTCGAACAAAGAACAAGATCAATTATTCCGAGGATCGCAGCTTCAAGAGAATGAACAAAGCGACGAAGTCGAAAATGTCGATATCAATGATCCTGGTACTTGGCCCGATGTTATAACTGATAAATTTAGAATACCTATCATACAAAATGGCGTGACACAAGTAAAAAAACTACGATTTTCCGAAAGATAAAAATAACAGAAGTTTTTCTGAAAATTATTATTTAAAAAAATTAACGAATGGGGAACGTCAAGAACGAAGGTCAACTCTACTCAAAGTACAAAGATGCCACATTGTGTTATGTGTGTAAGTTATTCTCTTCAAATACCACTTCTCTGTGTTTAACTAGACTTAACGATTGGGTACATTTAAGTTCGCGATTACAAAGTCATGAAAGATCAGAATATCATTTACCAGCTATGTACAAATTGTTACAACTTGAAAAGAATTTGAAACTTGGAAACACTATTGACAAAGATCATGAAAAAATAATTAAAAACGAAACACAGCGTTTAAAATGTGTTTATGAACGAATAGTGGCTGCAATTTTATATTTATCAGAGCATAATTTGGCGTTCAGGGGCAGTAGCGATGCTTTATATGAACCGCACAACGGTAATTTCTTAGGTCTCATAGAATTACTTGCAAGATTTGACCCAATCATGAAACAACATTTGGATCGGTGCGTAGAATCAGCATCGCGTTCCTATTTACTCATAGAATACAAGATGAACTGATTTCTGCTTTGGCTAAAAAAGTTAGAAAGGAAATAATAAATACAGTTCGGAAAGCTAAGTATTTCACAATTTTATTAGATTGCACTCCAGACGTAAGCCATTAAGGACAATTACTGTATCTGTTATTTTAAGATATGTTAATGTAGATAACTGAAAGTGATGTGAGTATACAAGAACGATTTATTTGTTTTGAAACAGTAAAATACTCGACAGGAAAAGGGTTATCAGCTAAAATTGTAAGCATATTAGAAAAGGAGGAATTAGATTTAGGGAACTGTCGAGGACAGGGGTACGATAACGGAACTCATATGAGAAGTTTATATAAAGGCGTGCAAGCACTTATCCTGCAAAAGAATTCCAAAGCACAGTACAGTATATGCCCTGCGGAAGTCATAATTTGAATTTAGTTCTTGGAGACATTTCAAAATCATCTTCTCTTGCAAATTCATTTTTTGGGACTTTACAAAGCATATATAATATTTTTGCAAGTTCTGTGATACGCTGGGATATATTCAAAGAGCATGTCAAACATCTTACTCCAAAACCACTGTCAGAAACGAGGTGGGAATGTCGCCTCGAAAGTGTGAAATTGTGAGATACCAAGTACCACAATTTTCTCTAGTTTGAAATACCTTTATGAACATAACAGTGACATGAAAACGAAATCCAATCAATCGAAAATAAACTCACTTCATTTGAATTTTTATTAAGTTTGGTCATTTGGTACGACATACTGAATGAAGTAAATATTGTGAGCAAGGTATTTCAAAATTCAAATATAGATATCGGTACTGCAAATTCACATTTAAAAGGCCTTTTAAATTTTTTTGAACAGTATCGTGAATCGGGATTCAAATCTTCTTTAATAACTGCAAAGGAAATAGCTGAAGAATTACAAGTGACATCTGAATTTAAGAATCAAAGAACTGGACGAAAAACAAAGCAATTTTGTTATGAAGGAACCGATCAGCCTATTTCATCAAGCGAAGAATATTTCAGAATTCAATATTTTCTAGTCATAATCGTAGTGCGATTATTTCTTTTAAGAAAAGATTCGAAATTTATCACGAACATGAGACATCATATGGTTTTTTATATAATTCGGATAATATTCAAAAACTGACTGAAAACGATCTTCTTAAATGTTGCAAAGACTTAAATGCGACCTTGCAAGACGATATTGATTGCGTTGATTTATTTAATGAAATCAAAATTTGTCGTCGAGTTTTGCCTTCCAGGATCAGAATATTACAAATATTACAATATTTACTGAAAAATAATTTATTTGAATTGTATCAAATTTTGTTACTGTTCTGAAAATTATATTAACCTTACCAATTACCGTCGCATCTGCAGAAAGATCTTTCTCAAGATTGAAAATAATAAAAAATTGCTTGAGATCTAGCATTGGTCAAGAACGATTTACCTCCTTAGCCATTTTATCTATCGAATCCGAAATAGCCAAAAAACTAAATTATGATGATATTATGAACGAATTTGCTATAAAACATGTAAGAAAATGAAACAAAAATCACATACAGTATTGTGACCTTATTCGATTAAGTCGCATACCAAATTGTATTTTATAAGTATATGAAGCAATTATTTTTCTTATTTGATTTATTAAAGTTTTTTTGTGATTGAAATGTTAATTTTATTAAAATAATTTAATTATTTATCATTTTCATGTAATCCTTACTAAACCAATTTGTGCAGTGTAATAAATATCAAAATGCAATAAATTATTTTGTTGTACAAAATTTGTATCAAGGCCCCGCAAGTCAACTTTGCACCGCGTCCCGCTTTTGTTCGGGCCGGCCCTGCGAAGAGCCACCTCCTGGACAGCAGGAAGCTAGGGGGGCGGGTGATATTTACATACAGAGGTTAAGACAGGGACATGTGTCTGGTGGTTACATGTATGCTTAACCCGAAAGGTACAGAACTTAGTGTTTATTATTTTACATAATTGAAAGAATTATAGGATATTATTTTCTCAAAAGTGCTATAAATTACAAAACCATGAGAGAAATATACAAAAAATATAGAGAAATGAGGCAGTCCTTCACCGGTTGTTGCACGTGGTATCTCTTCAATCTTGACTGTAATAGTGCTCACAGCCAGGCGTCTTTGGAGTAGTAGATTCTAAGAGAGAGGACCAGTGATGGCTTCACTTTATTTTCCTCTTCACCTATCTTTAACGGGATGCATTGTGGTGGCATTTTCCTTCGTGGCGTCTCATAAGTGTACGTTTGCATATGTGTCCTTTAGCTTCTGACGTCTGTATGTATGCTAATCGCAGAATCTATCCAGGTCGATGGCTAGATCGTTCATCAAATCTACCGTGTTACCTGGGAACATGCGTCTCAATCCTTTCAAGTTGTTCAAACTGATTGTGAGTGGAAGCCTTGGGTCCATTTGATTCCTTCCGGCAATGCGGGGAGTTTTTATTAGATCAGTAATGTCAGGGGCGTCGAGTCGTCTTGTGATTAGTCTGGCAAGTGTAATAAGGTTTGCTACCACAATCTGTTGTTTCCATGGAGTGACTTCCAGATTTATGTAGAACTGAGCCCTAGAAATAGTGTATTGGTTGCCAGTCGGCCAGTTGAGCCATTTCAGGAGCCAGTATTCCAGGCTGAGAAACTTGTTGAAGTGTGTTGTGGGAGCAGAGGACCAAATAGTTGCGGCATAGAGAGGTATGGGATAGACACATCGGACAACATATTTCTTTACAAGGTCGGCGTCTTGAATTCCCGTTAGTTCCTGGCGGATCGCCCACATGGCGGAGTACATTTTGGTTTTTGTGTTCAGGAGGTGAGCCTGGAATGTTAGCCTCTCATCCCATACTAATCCGAGATCCTTGTGTGTTTTAAATTTTTGAATGGGTGATCCATTAATGGTAAGATTAATGTCATTGCGTGACTTCTTCCAGGTGAAGGACATTTGAGCTGTCTTTGCTTGATTAATCTGTAGTCCGATGGAAGCCAAATATTGTTGGAGGTTATGTATGGTTTTACTTGGCTGCAAGGTAGTGATAAGAACCTGGGTTTGGTCAGAAGATACGATATAAAGTTTCAGGTCATCAGCGTATGATTGGAAGTCAGTTTGGGATGCCAGGAAGGGCTCCAGCGCTGCGGCAAATAGGGTTGGTCATAGGACTCCCCCTTGTGGGACACCCCTATTAGTAACGCAAGTTGTCCGAAATCTGCGATGTGAGATGATGAGATGTCTGTGCTCCAGGATTGATTTAATGATTCTGAGAGTCCTTCCAGTGATGTTAAAGTTACTGCTGGAGAATGGTGATTAGAGCTGTTATGTCTATTTTGTCCTAGGCCGCTTTTATGTCAAAGAAAATAACATCAAGCTGTGTCCTGTTGTTGAGGGCTTTCTGGATTCTGGTAAGGGTGTCTAGGAGGTTTCTGTTAGTAGATCTCCCCTTAATCACAGTGTGAAGGTACGGAGGCCTGTGATTGAAACAGTGGTCTGCAATGGTGGGCTGGATTGCTTTTTCAAATATCTTTAGGAACCCACATCCGATGGCAATAGGCCTGAAATCTTAAGGCCGCTTGGGGTCCCTGCATTTAGGGACTGGCCGAACAAAGTATGTGTACCAGATTTTTGGAATCTCTCCACTTTCTAAGATTTTATTGAAAATATGGACTAGGGGATCTATAATATATGTACTACAGATTTTGATTAGAAACAGAGGACACCGGTCGGGACCCACAACAGCTTTCAGTGGAAGTTTTTTAACGATCTCCATCAGATGGTTTCGGGTTATGGTTATGAGTGATATTGGAGGTTTGCAGGGAGGGCCAAAAAGTGTAACAGGGGGTGGAGCATGTGACTGGTCGGTCTGTTGAAAAGTGGGCTCAGTCCATTCTTTAAATATTTCTTCCTTCATAGTGATTTGCTTATGGCTCTGTTTCTGGATTCTTTTAGATCTTTTCAGCTTATCCAGGGCAAATTGGTTGCAGACAAGTCGTTTTTGTCTTAAGAAGAGAGCCCTTGCCTTTTTATAGGCGCTGAAGTTTTCGGCGTCAGCTGATTTTCTCCATCGTCTGTAAGCCTTCTGCTTCTGGAGGAAAGTTTGCTTGATTGTTTGATTAAACCAAACAGAGGTTCTGGAGGTGATGCGTATTTCTTTTGCAGCTCCCTCTTTGGCTATTCCATAAAGCTCTTCGGCTAGGTGGCTTAGGGCTACGTCAGGAGGGACAGTAAACAGGTGTGTCCAGTTGAATTCTCTGAGACGTCTGAGGATGATTTCTGGTTTCAGGAATTTTGTAGAAAAGGTTAGTTCTCTCTCAGGTTGGTTTTCTTTTCTGGGCAAGTGATGATTGTGATTTTTTTGTAAGGCGATTTCACATGTGATAGGATTGTGGTCAGGGTAGAATTTAAAAGTGTATAATTTAAAAGTAGTGAGCGTTGTAAGGCGTATAGGGCACGTACACGTGCAATGCGTCCATGGATTGACAAAAATCCCCAAAAAAATGCGACAGGAAATGATTCACTCCCCCAACACCACCATTGCATCACTCCGTACCAGGCAACGAGCGAAACATGACCCAATCAGTACTCCTATTGATTGCGTAAAGCTATTTCTTTCGTCATTCTCCACGATATTTAATAAAAAATGGTAAAAATTTATAATTGAACATATCAAAGACTAATAGTGAGCGTTAAGACGTACAGAGTACATGTATGTGCAACGTGACCACCGAAACCACCTCCAAATACAAAGGAGAGATCTAAGCTATTTCGACAGCAGAATAAATTACAGCGTGCGATGGAGTTGACAAAGAAGCCGGAGAAGATCCATCCACATCTTCAGAGCCCTGCATATCCAAAAAAAAAATGTTACATGTGAATTTGGAAGGAGTCATAGATGTTGATACTGCAGATGAAAACGGTGAAGCCCAGTCATAAACGAAAAGCGAAGAAGCCAAAACCGACTACCAGAATTATTCCATCAAATCGTTCAACACGTAGCATTGTACGGTTCAACACGGACAATGTGTACAGAAATGTCTTATAATGGGGGATTTTAACTTCCCAGATATTGACTGGAACTTGCGGTTCACACTCGCAAGACTCTTATGGATATATTGGATGATTCTTTTCTGCAGCAACATGTTCGAGAGGCAACTAGAGAGGGTAATACGCATGATCTGGTTATTAGCAGTGATTATTCGAGTATTAAGAATTTACCGACAAAGGAACCACTAGGTGGCAGTGATCACAGTATACTGTTGTGGGATTAACTTAAAGATATAATTACCATCAGGGATAAAGGGAAGGGTTTTTGCTTCCGTAAAGGTGACTACAGTGGTCTCAAACAGTTTTTAAATTCTGTACAGTGGGACCAACTTGATGATGCTACCAAAAGCAAATTCTAAGTGGGAAGCATTCATGGAATTAATCGTGAAAGCTACTTGGCTTTACATACCGATTAAGAAATATGGTTCAAGGTTTAGGCCTAAATGGTTGTCAAATAAACTAATGAGACTAGTGGTAGAGAAGAAAAATGCATGGGATGCATACAAATTATCAGGGGACACAGAAGCCTATGGCAGATATAAGTTAGTCTGTAATCAAATCACCAAGGGGATTAGAGAAGTGAAGGCAGACTACGAAAAAACTTTGGCAAAGGTTGCTAAAAAAAACAGCAAGGACGTCTTTATTTATATAAACTCTAAAAGGACGGAGATGAATCAGATTGGTCCACTTAATATCGATGGTTCAACTGTTGATGATCCTGTACAGATAGCTAAAAAACTGAATGAGTATTTTGCATCTACATTCACACATGAGAAGTTATTCAAGGAGGGAAATGCCAGAAGTTTATCAAACTATACCAGGGAGATAATTGGTTTTTTTTAATAACTAAGAGCAAAGTGGAGGAGAAATTGTTGAAGTTAAACATAAGAAAGGCTCCTAGGGTGGATGGAATCTGTCCAGTTATATTAAAGGAGGCAGCAAAGCAAATAAGCAAGCCGTTAGCCATAATTATGAGGGCATCCTTGTAGTCGAGGGATGTCCCCACGGACTGGAGATGTGCAAATGTATCCTCAATTCACAAAGGAGAATCAAAGGATGACAAGAGTAATTACGGACCAGTTAGTTTAACTTCCGTTCCGGGTAAAATAATGGAGTCACTGGTTAAAGATGCATTGCAGTATCATCTAGACACGACTGCAGCAATAATTCAGACACAGCATGGGTTTGTTAAGAGATAGTCTTGTCTGACAAATTTCATTGGATAATATAATGTGGTTACAAAGGAACTGGATGCAAAAAATAATTTTGATATCATATATTTTTATTTCAGGAAAGCTTTTGACACTGTTGCGCATGGAAGACTATTGTACCAATTGGAGCAGAATTGTATTAAGGGTAAGTTGCTACATTGGATAAAAGGATGGTTGAGTGGGAGAAGACAGAGGGTGGTAATCAATGGGTGCTGCTCTTCCTAGACTAATCTTATTAGTGGAGCCCCACAGAGTTCGGTGTTGAGCCCACTGTTGTTTTGTATATTTATCAATGATATTGATGAAGGTATATCAGGCTTAGCGTCGAAGTTTGCCGATGATATAAAAGTTGGCAGGGTTGTTAATTACAGTAATGGCATCCTGTGTTACTGCAACAGGATCTAGAAAATTTGGGCAGATAGACTGAGAAGTGGCAACTGAAGTTTAACATTGACAAACGCAAAGTACTGCATTTGGGTAGAAGTAACCGCAGAGGATGTACCAACTGTGTAGTACTACACTTAGAGTGGTAAAAAATGAAAAAGACGCGGGAGTAATTGTGCCGTCAGATATGAAGTTTTTTGACCAGTGCAGACGGGCTGCCAGAGCAGGTCATGGGGTTTTGTCAATGATATACAGGAATTTTGCTAGTAAGGAAAAGGAAGTGATTGTCCCTTTGTATAAGGTTGTCAGCCACGCCTTGAGTACCGCATACAGGTCTGGAAGCCTCATTTTAGGAAGGATGTTGAGTTTCTTGAGCGTGAACAGAGATCAACAAGATTATTGAGGGGAATGAAGGCGTCCTCTTACCAAGAGAGGCTTAAGTCTGCAAATTGCAGCAGCTGGAGACTATGTACCTGCGAGGCGATCTGATTGAGTTGTATAATGCCTTGAAGGGGGGGGGGGGGTTGAGCACGCTGAATTCTGATGAAATTCTTCGTCTTGCTTAGATTACGAACCTAAGGGGGCATAAATTCAAATTGAGGAAAGACAGCTGTAGAATAGATATGCGAAAATTTGCCTTTAGCCAGTGGGTGGTTAATTAATGGAACAAACTTTCGTCTGTCGTTGTGGAAGTTGATAGCTTAACTAAATTCAAGGAGGGACTGGACAAACTTTCAGAAGAAATTGTCTGCGCGGTAGCACAGTGGTATCGTCACCGTCCTCCCCACACCGGGTGGAAAAGGCCCGTTTTCGAGTTCCCTCGATGACGCGAGGGACTTTAATGGGCTTTTTTCACTCCGGGGCTGAGTTAATCGGCCTTAAGCGTGGATAGCAAGGTTTTTTTCCCCCCCAGAAACTAGGTTTTTTTTCGTCCAGAAAAACAGGCAAATCGACCAGAGAACACATGCAATTTACATACACAAATACGGGTTTTTGTAGTGATTTACGGGAATCCCTAATAGAGTATAATAATAAAAATTTTCGAGAGAATGGTTGTGTGAATTTTTTTTTTTTTTTTTTTTTTTTTTGGGTGAGGCAACATAAGCTCATACGTTTGCTTTCTTGCATAACATTAGAGCCTTTTCCCTTGAGAATACTGACCAAACACTTGAATATTTTTTTGTGAGAACGATCTTCTTCATGACGGTGCAACAAATATTAAGCGTGAAGTTAAAGACATAAGTACATGCTACGACAAAATTTTATCTGAAAAAATACGACAGAAAAAAAAAAAAAAACTCTGGATTCATTCGTTATTCGCACAACTGAAAAATAGCATAACTTCAATAAACTTTACTTAACCTTACATTATGTAACATATTTCAGTCATAAGAAATTCATGAAGAGGCGCAATATGGCCCAAGAGGCCCTTGTGCCAAAAATCCTCAATTACAACAACAACAACGATGTAACATATTATAATAAAAAATGTCTAATAAAATATTTTTCAGTTCCTTCATCCATTTTTTACTATGTAAAAGTACATAATAAACATTACTATATAATATCGGTGTAGATACACCATATCTACACATCCTTCACAATGAGTTGCCCATGAGTTGCCTCGAATAAATAACGCTTCACTTGCAATACCAGAGTACCTGCCCACCTACCGATGAAAAGCCAACTAGCTTTTCATCTGTGCTGTCTGGGTGGTGGTGGCGCCCACCGAGAATAAGAAACAATAGTGTTCTCTGTTAATGAACGTTACTTATTCCATGTAGTGCAATTCATGGGCAACTCTTTGTGAAGGATGAGCACAATATGAGAGACAGATGAAATTATGCTTTTCACACTACTATCATTGTTTTTCTTTAAGAGTTGTCTGTGGTGTATCTACACCGATATTATATATATATAAAACCTTAAACTTTTAAAATATTATGAGTGCCCGAGGGGAACAATTATGAGAGGCGAGGGGAAGAAAGGTGTGCTCTTCCAAGAAAGGTTTAAGTTATGCATATTCAGGAATGAGTTCCTCATTCCTGAAGTTATGCCGTGTATTTTTGAGACACCCTGTACACTATATAATATTAAAAAATATATGTTATATGATAGTTATTACAATAATATAATTATAAAAATTACATTTACATAATACAAATTATATATATACAGCATATAATAATTTTATTCTTTATATAGAGGTATTAAGTAAACATCAATTATAGATCACCACAAAATTAAAAAGATACTGTACACCTTTTTATAATGAAATAAACATATAAATTTAAAAAAAATAATAAGTTTAAGTAACTTAAACCCAAATTACGTGGCACCTCTGGAATGTTGTTGCGGCACCCCGGTTGAAAACCACTGCCTTAAGGAGCCAATGCTTTAACAAATTGTTTGACCAGTTATCAGGTTTACATGGAATGGTGGAAACAAGGCTTTCTTGGAGCGAAGGGATTGTGTGCGCCAGGCTGCAAATCGATTTGGCAGACCGTCATCTTTTCCTGTAGTACTAATCTACTGCCTTGACGTTCCAGAATCGGAGAAATAAAGGGAACCTAGTGAAACCATTTCATAAACACAAAATGCGCCACACGCTTATGAATATGTTTGAATTGAGGTTTTCGGATTTTTTTTTTTTCTTCTTTTTTTTGGATAACAAGACTCCCATTTCTAAAGATATTACTGTATTTGTTCTTATTATCCATTACAGTCAGGTATTAACTACTCCCTAGTTTCTGCGTTGAATCTGTACAAGGTAACTTTTTTTTTTCTTTTTTTTTTTTTTTCAAATATACCTTTCAACTGTATGGATGTGAGATGTTTGCTCTATTTTAGTTTCCCTTATTGAAATCTATTCCCTTCCACTGAAGACCTTTTTTTTTTACATCCGCTCAGAATTTTTATGGAAATCACACATAAAGCCTGTCTACTTTGAAGTAATTGACACGAATGCGCAAAACTGCAAGCTGTGTGATTTTTCTGAGGATGTCACCTGGCAAACCTAATTGTACACTGGGCTTCAATTCTCATAGGAGTTGAAGCCCTGACGGATATCAATAACGGATATGCTTTTTGTTATTATTGTCGGTGCGTATAATGACAGTTTAACGAATTTAAACATCGACCTGAAATACATGCTTCAAAATAATGAGAAATCCAATTTTAAACAAAAATTCATAAAGCATTTCATAAACACATAAAAAAAAAATATATATATATATATATATGCTTACTTTTTAACTTCTCATCATCGCCTGTGGCCACATCTGCAATTAACAGCCGTATAACCTCATTCACTGCATCTTCTATAGAAAGATTACGATTTTGAATAATCTCTGTATTCTCGTTGCATTTAGCCTAAATACACCATAATCTGCGATTATTACCCGTACAAAGTTTAGAAAATTATATTTCATATTTTCATCTTTAGTTAAAAATAAAATAAATAAATAGCTCTTGGGCACGGAACAGTGAGATATAACTATGCAGTGGTGAGCTGGATCTAGTGTGCAAGAACAAATATTTAAATTCGAAAAGATTGATAGTGGTCATTTAAAGCTATACTGTAAAGCGATCGGAAGTGGGAAGAGGAGTTGAATTTTTTTCATTTTGCCCATTATTATAATGGACAAAATAAATAAATGCTACGGCGGCGCTGAACTTCACCACAGGAAGGTCGTAAGAACCGTTTTGTTGAGTACAGAAGTCATCTCAGTAATCCGCGTCATCAGTTAAACACCTGTGTAGCAAATTCCTGTAGAGCTGAGAAGGCATTTTGATTTGCAATAAGATATCTTTCATTTCCAGGAGAGAAATTATGTACTGTTCTAGATAATGTTTGTCTTAAATCTTAGTAACCTGGGCAGAAGAATAAACATGACTCCAGTGTTCAGAGGCGCCGCAGAAACAGATATCTGACGTAGCTAGATTGAATTGAAGAAGACTTCGGTAGAACCAAAGCTGTTTATTTTTGAGGAAGTGAATTTAATATCAGGTATAAAACATCTGGTCCCTGCTCCTTTGGTTGAGGAATTCCATCTCACTTGCCATCTTTTATGAAGTTCAGTCCAACATTTCGCTCTTTCCTTCTTTGGATCGACAGTAAGATCATAGGTCAACTCGTAAAAAATTAAAGAGGATATCCTTTACGAATATAGTAAGCAAAGCCTTTCCACAGAGTACTCTGTGAACCTTTCTACGTCAAATTAAGATAGAGAGTTAATAAACCTGCGATAGCGCGCATCCTTCGGCAATTAAGATAAAAGCAAATAGTAGTATATTATTGCTATGTAATTTTTAACATTTTCGTTATCTTATTTCAATATATTATATCATATTACATTACAGAAATTAGTAACAATTTTCATTACTGGATATTTGTTTAATAGCGTGTGCTATTTACGATAATTATCATCTCTGACATTGTAATGAAGCTTCTCCAAAGAGAAGGAACGTATGCAACCTAAATTCAAAATAGATTAATGAATAGAATATAAAAATGAATAAAATATTACGCTGCAGATCGAGAGACCTTATTACTCGGTAGTGCAATGCTAGCACCTTCCCCTTCCACACCCAACCCGTATTGACGAAAGCCACCTAACAATTAATGTGCAGCGCCGGACCAAGGCATTCCGCGCCACGAGCAGAAAGGTTTTTCAGCGCCCTCTTACTAAGGATATGTACTGCACATTTTCTTCTCTCATTATTATTATTATTATTATTATTATTATGCAAGGAAGTCTGAGGCTTATGCTACACCAGCCAAAAAAAAATTCCCGAGTTACCCTGAGAGAGACGCTACCAGATGAAACAGAAAATCGAAATTCGCGGGACACCAGACTCGACCAAATGGAACGCTGACAACTAGAAGGGGCGTTAGGACGGGGATTATCCCATGAGTGACATTGAAAACAGAGAAGAGACAAAGAGCAGCATAACTGCTAACAGACTGACGGCGACCTGAAGAGGCACCCTAGTCTCCTTCACCTTTTATTCCCACATCCTTGGGGAGTGGGGGACAACCTTCGTTCCCTCCCCTCCTCGCCACCCTACATCTTCTACTCTGTTGGGGCATGGGCATGCCTCATTGAAAACTGGGGCTACCTGCCCTATTGGTCCTGTATCTCACCCCCCAGTCTTCTGTCTCCCCCACCTCTATCTTTACGCTAACGAAAGCCCCACACAACAAAAATTAACGTGCCAAAAATCCTTTGAGCCCATAATTCGGCATAACAACCTTAGCGATCATACCCCCACGCCAACGCATATGTGTATGTAATTGTACATGTCTTTATATATATATATATATGTGTGTGTGCATATGTGTGTGTCACTAACGTAACCTAACGGATTTTTTTTATTTATTATTATTATTATGTTTTAGGCCCTAGCCGCCGAAATCTCCGGAAAGTAAGCGGCAGGACCTGCCAGAGTAAAACTGAGTTTACTGGGTTCCTGGTCTGCCTCCACGGGGTGTAAGTCGGGCAACGTTAGGCCTCAGCAGGGGTCTAACGTCTAAATGACCAGATGAACAACGGTACACGACACTACACATTAACAAGTCCCTCACACTTTTAAATCTCTGGAATTTCCCAGCGAACTGGTTCACCCACAGTGAAAGCAACGCGGAGATGGGGGGATATCCCTGGTGCCGTATGACAATAACACACTAGTCAAGATCCTTGGTGTATTCTGAATTCAGACAGCAAGATTTTGGAAGTTAATTAATACTTAAGTGTCGTAGATTTACTGTTCGTAATTGCCACGATTGTTACACGATACAACGTTATATCCCGAACTAGATAGCGTTGGCTTAGTACAGTATAGTATATAATATTATCAACTAATCAGTAAAATTTTATTAATCTTGTTAAACTTCATTGTCAATTAAATTGTACTTTTTAACTAAATACATATAACGACTTAGATTTTACAAACGTAACAATTAATTAATACATAACTTGATACGGAAGTTATATATCGGAACTCGGAGATAATACTCGATATTGAAAAAAATATATAGATATATAGTGTTATAACTGCGTTGGGATACAAGTTTAGCGTTATAATTTTGCACAGGAATTGAAATTTTACTGAAATTGAATCGAAATCATAACTCAGACCAGAGCAGCAAAGCAAAAGGCTCAAGCTAATTGGAGTGCTGTGACTCAGGGGAGAACTGACGGGGGTGGTTGCCCTCTGAATCACAGCCTTTTAAAATGCACTGTTTGTGGATCAATCAGGTACGGGACATGATATTACCAAGGGGGATGTTTTTGTGTGGGCGCGATGTAAGGAGTGTGAGGAAATCAGACGACAACTCAGCGTTGTTATGAGCCTATATGAGAGCTTGAAGGACAGGGTGGATGCCCTCGAAGGATCTAAATTGAGGGGCGCATCAAGCTCTCAGCTGCCCACATCAACGCCAGAGTTTGCACTTGATCATCACGCAACACACATGCAACCCCCAAGGCAGAATGCGCTGGTCCCACAGGAACTAGTAGTTGTTGGTGACTCTATTGTCAGGGAAACAGGAAACATGCTTTGTAAAAAGGATAGGTGGAACAGGACCAGCCAGGGGAAAAGGTTGATTACATTGTAGAGCAGATATCATCTTTTAAGGGCACAAAAGATGATATAGTTGTACACGTTGGCACTAATGATATTAAGAGTACGAGACCAGTGAAATTACCTAACAATTAACCCCAGGGGCTCACATATGGTGGTGAGTATGAGCTTGGCACACCCAGGATCCTGAGCTGGATATCATTCTTCTTCTCTTTCTTGGTGATTCCCTTCTACTTTTCTCTCTCTCTCTCTCTCTCTCTCTCTCTCTCTCTCTGTTTCTCTCTCAGGGTAATTAGGGAATTTTTTTTTGGCTGATGCAGCATATGCCTCAGGCTTCCTTGCACCATATAGCTAATAATAATAAAATAAAATGAAAATAAATAATAAAAGTACAGGTCACTGTTGAAAAAAAGCCATGAATAAGGGTTGAATTTGAAGTTTCTGCAATTCTGCCCAGACACGGTGGAAGGGAGTATATAATGAGAGCCTTCTCGATCAATTCAGCCAAGGAAGGATTGTGCAAGGCTGAAGGGATAGAATTTTTTTCAGCCTGCTCTGTACTTCTTAACAGGAGAGACTGCTTCTATAGGGATGGGATTCACTTAAATAGAAAGGGTGCAAGAATATTTGCTGATACTATCGAGGCAGTGTTAGGTGGGTCGGAAAACTGCTAGCTTGGGGGAGATACAAGTACTAACAGATTAACAGTAGCCACTGGCAGAGGTGAAATCGTTTCTTGCACTGCTTCTATCGGAATGAGCAGCAGCCTGATAGATGCAGGGTATTTCAGAGACTGCTGGGAGTCATTTCGGTACAAGCACATCGGTTGTGTTAGGGTAACTAAGAATAGGAACAGGTGTATGTATGTATACTTGCGAATACACCAATGCTAGGAGTTTGGTAAATACATTTGATGACTTTCAGGTATTGCTCAAACCATCAAAGGCAGATATTGTTCGGATATCAGAGATGTGGTGTCACGCAGATATAAGGAATGCAGAACTGGAATTTCTGGAGTACAATGTGTACAGAAAGGAAAGACAGGATAGGAAGGGAGGATGGGTTACGCTATTAGTTAAGAAACACATAAAATCCAAGGAAGTGAAGCCAGTCGACATCGCTGAACAGTGCAGTGTCGAGTCAGTTTGGTGTGACATAAGTATTGGTAGATCAAAATTGAGAGTAGGAGTGTGCTATAGGCCTAATGACTCTGATGAGTATAATAAGAAACTGTACACGGAAATAGAGTGGGCCAGTAAATCAGAGAGTCTAATAATGGGGGGTTTTAATTTCCCATATATTGACTGGAATTTGTGGGTTGGTCACTCACACACTAGCAGGGCTTTTGTGGATTTATTCGATGATTGTTTTCTACATCAGCATATTCGAGAGGCAACCAAAGAGAGTAATACTCTTGATTTGATTATCAGTAGTGATTCTTCATGCATTAAGAATCTGCAAATAAAGGAACCACTAGGTGGCAGTGATCACAGTGTGCTCAAGTGGAATTTACTCAAAGAGGTAACTACCATCAGGGGTAAAGGGAAGGGTTTTTGCTTTCGTAAAGGCGACTACGGTGGTCTGAGACAGTATTTAAATTCTATACAGTGGGACCAACTGATGATGTTACCAACAGCAAATTCAAAATCGGAAGCATTCAAAGAATTAATCTTGGAAACTACGAGGCTTTACATACCAACTCAGAAATATTGTTCAAGATTTAGGCCTAAATGGATGTCAGATGAACTAATGAGACATATGGCAGAGAAGAAAAATGCAGGGGATACATATAAATTAATGGTTGACATGGAACCTTATGATAGATATAAGCTGGTCTGTAAAAAAGTCACATAGGAGATTAGGCAGGCAAAGGCAGATTATGAAAAATCTTTGGCAAAGGACAAAGAAAAACAGTAAAGAGTTCTTTACCTATGTAAACTCTATAAGGAAAGGGATGAATCAGATCGATCCACTGGATATTGATGGTTCAACTGTTGATGATCCTGCTCAGGTGGCTAACAAACTAAATGAGTATTTTGCATTTACATTCACACGTGAGGAGTTATTTAGGGAGGGGAATGCCAGAGGTGAATTGAACTCTGGCAGTGAGCTAGATGATTTTGCAATAACTGTGAGGAAAGTGGAGGAGAAATTGTTGAAGATAAACATAAAAAAGGCACTTGGGGTGGATGGGATCTCTCCAGTTACATTAAAGGAGGCAGCAAAGGAAGTAAGCAAACCCTTAGCTATAATTATGAGAGCTTCTTTGAACTCAAGGGAGGTCACCATGGACTAGAGAGGTGCAAATGTGACCACAATTCACAAAGGAGGATCAAAGGGCGACACAAGTAATTATAGACCTTTTAGTTTAACTTCTGTTCCAGGAAAATTAATGGAGGCACTGGTAAAAGAAGCACTGCAGTATCATCTAGACAAGACGTCAGTTATAGCTCAGACACAGCATCGTTTTGTTAAGGGAAAGTCTTGCCTGACAAATTTTATTGGATACTATGATGTGGTCACAAAGGAACTGGATGCAGGGAATAACTTTGATATCATATATTTGGATCTTAGAAAGGCTTTTGATACTGTTGCACAGGGAAGACTTCTGAACAAATTGGAGCATTGTGGCATTGGAGGAAAATTGTTGCTATGGGTAAAGGGATGGTTGAGTGGGAGAAGACAGAGAGTGGTAAGCAGTGGACACTGCTCATCGTGGACTAATGTTATTAGTGGTGTCCTTCAGGGTTCAGTGTTGGGTTCATTGTTGTTTTCTGTATTTATAAATGATATTGATGATAGTATATCAAGCTTAATGTCCAAGTTTGCAAATGATACGAAGGTTGGCAGGGTTGTTAAAGACACTAATGACAGTGCACTGCTGTAACAGGATCTAGAAATGTTGAGCAGATGGGCTGAGAGGGGGCAAATGAAGTTAAACATTGACAAATGTAAAGTACTACATATGGGAAGCAGTAACCCTATAATAACGTATCAACTCTGTGGTACTACACTTATAGTGGTAGATAACGAAAAGGGCCTGGGGGTAATTGTGCAGGTAGATGTGAAATTTTCTGAGCGGTGCAGACGGGCTGCAAGAGTGGCTTATGGTGTCTTGTCAATGAAATACAGGAATTTTTCTAACAGGAATAAGGAGGTGATTATCCCCGTTGTATAAGGCAATGGTCAGGCTACACCTTGAATATTGTATACAGGTTTGGAGGCCTCATTTTAAGAAGGATGTAGAGCTGTTGGAAAGAGTACAGAGAAGGACAACAAGATTAGTGAATGGAACAAACGGTTGCTCTTACGAAGAAAGGCTTAAATTTTGCAAATTACAGTGTCTGGAGACTAGGCACCTGCGAGGTGATCTCATTGAGGTGTATAAAGCTTTGAATGGTTTGAGCATGCTCAATGCTGATGGGATTCTTCCTCTTGCTCAGAATAATCACCTGAGATGGCATAAATTGAAATCGAGGAAAAAACAGATGTAGGATAGATGTGCGGAAGTTTGCCTTTAGCCAATGGGTAGTTGGTTGGTGGAACAGACTTCCATCCTTTGTTGGGGAAGTTGATAGCCTAAATAAATTTAAGGCTGGGCTGTACAGATATTTGGAACGAACGGAGGGGTGAAATGGGAGAGTGTTGTTTTAGCTGATACTGCATAAGCTTGCTTTCTTGCATCATGTGCCTCTACTAATGCTAATGCTGGCTCATTTGATATGACGAGCATCTCGAGATCATCAGCATATGAGAGGAAGTTTGGGTGCTTCACAAGGAATTGCTCTAAAGCTGTGGCAAAGAACCATGAGGAAAGAACTCCCCTTTGTCGGATGCCGACAGTGGTCATGCTGGTGCTCTCCAATCTATGGTTATATTTGATAACAATTTTCCTGTTGTTAAGAAGTTGATTTAGATAAGAATAACAAGTAGGTTTCCTTGGATTCGGAAGTAATGTTTTAAAATTTTCACCAGCTCTGTTGTGCAAAGTGTGTCAAAAATTGCTTGTATGTCCAGGAAAATACGATTTCTAGTTGTTTCTTATCATTTAGGGCTTTTTGGATTGCCCAAAAAGCGATCCTTAACAGATAACACCATGTAGACATTCTAGGAATAACAGTATGGAGATGATGTGGTCGTTCGTTAAAATAGTGTTCGACTAAGATGGGTTGGATCGTGTTTTCAAAAACTTTTAGCAGCCCACAGGATATGGAGATTGCTCTGTAGCCTTTTAGGTCATTCGGTTTGTTAATTTTTGATATGGTAGGAAGTGATAGCTGTTCCACATTGTCGGTGTGAAACCAGACTGGAGAATGCGGTTGAAGATGTGAATCACGTAGACACTCCAAATTTTCAGAATAAAGAGTGAAAATTCGTCGGGACCAACTGTAAATTTGTTGAGTGAAAAAAAAAAAAATTATTATTATATTAGGGGTGCCCGTAATTAAATACATTAACCCGTATTTGTGTCTGTAAATTGCGAATGTTCTATGGTCGATTTGCCTGTTTTGCTGGACGAAAAACCCCAGTTACTGGAGAGAAAAACCTTGCTATCTACGCCTGAGACCGACTAACTCAGCCACGGAGTGAAAAAAGCCCATTAAAGTTCCTCGCGTCATCGACGGGATTCGAACCCAGGCCTTTTCCACCCGGTGTGGGGAGGACGGTGACGACACCACTGTGCTACTCTCGCAGACAGGTTTGTTGAGTAGGCTGTTAATCACTTCGCTTTCATTATCATATCTCTCGAGATCTTAACATGCGAAAGCGAGGACTTGGCTGTATCTGTGATGGCCGCTACAGCGAGGGGAGAATGTTGTTCCAGATCAGGGTGGAAGGTTGACTGTGCCCACTGTTTGAAAGTTTCTTCATCCATTACCACCTGACGTCCACGTGTGGTAGCGATGCGTTTAGAATGCTCGAACCTTCTTTGGATATACAGAAGATGGGCCCTCCTCCTTACGTTCAGGAAATTCGCTCTTTGTTTGTTGTCATAGATGTGGTCTTGTAGAGATCCAGACTTTTTCCAAGTTCTGTAGGATTTTTGTTTTAGGTTGAAAGCATGTTTTGCCTCAGGGCTGAACCACCTCTTGGTTTTTGAGGAGATTTTAAATGCTTTCGACGTACCAATGAGAGCAATGTGTTTCAATTCATTATAAAGGGCATTTATTGCTTCGTCCACAGATTTGGTTGATTTTGATTTTGATTTTGATTTGGTAGTTATTGGCGCATCGGCTTCTGTGGCCATATTGCACCTCCCAATGTTTTTGCAGTACTTTGATCCAAGCCCGAGGTGGGAATCGAACCCGCGACCTTTGGGTTGCCGAGTAGGTACTTTACCCACTCGGCTAGCCCGGTCGGCCCACAGACCGACCGGGCCGACCGGGCTAGCCCGGTCGGCCCACAGATTTGGAGTAGAGGTTGTTCCAATTGAAAGTTTTAAGTTCAGTAAGGATAACATTTGGCTTGATCAGGTCGGTTGAGAACGTAGTTACAACACGCACCGGGTCCGCCGATTTGCTCAATGAGACTGAGGTTGCGGATGCCTGTGCAGATTCAAAAACTATTGGAAGGTGGTCCGGTCCGTCTTGAACTTGGAATTATAGGGGATGGTTTGAATTTTCTCGAAATTGTGAAAGATGCTGTCAAGGGCCTGATTACCCGTGGTCGGTGTAGGATCCAGGTGGGGGTAAGCCCCTGAATATCTTCCATGTCTCGCCTTGCCTCCTTGAACCTTGGCAAAGGCATGTTAAAATCCCTTAAAACGGTTGTTTGGATTTCGGGGCAAAGATGGGAAGATGTCCATGCAAAACAGTGTTTTCTCTGATTGATGGGGTGTGTCCTGGGGGAGATACACAAGACCAATTTGGATCCTTTTACCATTCTTGTTGAAAATTGCAATGAGTGCTTCGCATTGTGGTGTTTTACTATTGTGAACATGTAGCTGCCTGAAAGAGGTCTTGAAGAAGATGACAACATCGCCACCTCTCTTATCTTTTCTAGAGTTTGCTAGATAGTGATAACGAGTGAACGAGAGAAGCACCCCGAGGTGTTTCCCCTGATCAACCCATATTTCCGAGATGCAGATGAAATCAATATCTTCCTGGAGGAGCAGGGCTTGTAAGGTATGGAACTTGTTAGCGAGGCTCCAAAATTTTGCAGAAAGAAAGTTAATGACATTTAGGAAAAATCCATTTGTCCCTTTAAAACTGATTGCTATTGGTGTATAATAGGGGCCTTGTGGTTGGTGTCATTTTTTGTTTCAATAAATGGCTTAATTAAGGCACCTGTCGGTCAGACTGCTGGGTTAAGAATCTCGTGGAGATGCGCCCTGGGGCAAGAGAGTACAAAAGAAGAATATGATGGAAATCTGGTTTTGATGGCTCTAACCTTAATGCCACTTTCTTTGTCTAGGAAGCTTGTCTGTGCGCGTAGCACAGTGGTATCGTCACCGTCCTCCCCACACCGGGTGGAAAAGGCCCGGGTTCGAATCCCGTCGATGACGTGAGGAACTTTAGTGGGCTCTTTTCACTCCGTGGCTGAGTTAGTCGGGCTCAGGTGTTGATAGTAAGGTTCCCCCACCCCCCAGAAATTTGAGTTTTTTTCGTCCAGAAAACAGGCAAATCGACCAGAGAACACACGCAATTTACAGTCAAATAAATAAATGAGTAGTGTAATCATTTACTGAGGACCCTAATATCATAATTTGGTTTTTGTCTAGGAAGGCTTTTGATAGCAGTGGCCTGGGTACTAGGCCCCAGCCTAGTGATGAATATATATATTTTTTATTACTTTATTATTTTTAGGCCACCCGAATAATCAAATTCATCTGCCGTGCTGTATGTCTTATGTGTTCTATCGATCTGTCTGTTTTGCTGTACGAAAAACCCCAGTTTCTGGGGAGGAGGAAACCCTGATATCTACGCCTAAGACTAATTAACTCAGCCACGGAGTGAAAAAAAGCTCATCAGAGTTCCTAATGTCATCGACGGGATTCGAACTCGAGCCTTTTCCACCCGGTGTGGGGAGGATGGTGACGATACCACTGTGCAACCCGAGCAGACCCTAGTGATGAATAACTTGGCTCGGGTAGTCACAGCTGTAATGTTGTAGGTTTCACAAACATGCACTGAGCCGCAGAGTTTCACTGTGAATTTCCATCCGCTGAGTTGTTGTTGTTATTTGGTTTTTAGGAGCATTAGCAACTAAGGCCATATCGCTCCGGGAATATGCGGTGGTCATTCCCTGACCTTTCCGCATCCTCCGTATTTGGTGGTGACGGGCTCGAACCCCCGTCTATCAAGAAGCGTGTGCTACGCACTGCTGCTTCTTCCCACCTGGCCACGGAGGCGCTTATCCGCTGAGTGCTCTTATTGATTGATTGATTGATTGATTTCATTGCGTTGAACAGTCTGGATTCAATATGCTGCTTGTTGTAAATCTACCCCTAGGGAAAGGGTCTGTATTTGTGCTGGCAGCTGCTCTCTGAACGGTTTTTCGCTGTTTTTTGGTTGGCCCCCAGACGAAGTCACGTACATTGTGGGTAAATAGCAATACGTTTTGTATATATTTTAATTTATATTCTCTTTTTTTCCTTTCTTTTGTATATTATTCATATTATTCTTCCTTCTACTTACCTTACAATATCTCTTGCGTTTTCTATAAAATATATCTTGGTATAGTATGTATGATTGTCTTCAATATTAATTACTATATACAACATATTATACTGTATATATACACACACACACACACACACACACGCACGCACAGAGAGAGAGAGAGAGAGAGAGAGAGAGAGAGAGAGAGAGAGAGGCGAATAGCCATCATACAACTTAATATCGTAAACTACACAGTATTTATTGTAATTTATTCAGTTTCTTGCGAGTTCGATCGTTTCCTCCTCGGTCCGCCACTACGTTAAACCCACTGGTTTAACTAACAATGCAGCATTAAACAGAGCATGCCATTAATTACACAACTGATTACTAAAGAAAGAGATATTATATTAGCAAGAAGAGAAAAGAACTTTCTAAGTAAAAAAATTAATGGTGTTCATGATAATACTAGGGCATACTTTCCGAGTATATCAATGCGCTAGTCATTCTTACAAATTTAGATTTAGTGTATCGTCTCACTTATACATAGATTCGCAAGTTAGAAATATCATGCCACAGAGTAGTAACATACTTCTCTGTGTATCATGAGGAGTTAAAGGATTGAAGTGTACTGAGATATCGTTCATCATGAATATTTATACATGGGGCGAATTTAATCGAAGTGAATATATCACTCGTTACGAGACGCGGTCTTATTATTACTTAATTTTTTCTGTTTTTTTATTATACTTTTTAATAATGTTGTATTTCCTAGTATAACACAACAGCGACCTATAAGAGAAAGGAACATTTCTTTCTCCCCAATGCCGTTGTATTGAATCGGAAACCGTGACTCGTTTTTTCTTTTTACTTTTTCCAGCATAATATAATATAATGGTTTTTTCTTTTAATTTGATAATTTTAAGTTTTCCAAGCATGATATAACGGCTTTCCCTCATATGATGTATTAAATCCGCAACTGTGATTCAATGGAAGTGTTTTCTCGTTCTATGTATAAGTGATAGGATACACTAAAATAAATACCCCGTAAAATGTAAGTATGCCGAATACTCTTAAGACATACAAAATCCAAATGTAGAAAACACATCTTATACCTGCACTCTAGACAAAAATTCTTCTATGGTGTCTGGTTGTTCTCCCGGAAGATAACACAGTTGAACTGTGCTCATTGTTATCAATACTTCATCAGCTCTATGCAAGAGGATCTTGTCAACCCTGTCACAAAAGAATACTGCATTTAGAATACTTAATGTAATTAATTAAATAATGTAACTGTTCACATCTGTGGGTAGGCAGAGGTAGAATGTGTTCACCTGCTGTACCTACCCACTTCATGTTTAATTCTTGTTGCAGCTTTTAACAGCAATTAAGCATGAAGTGAACTGTATTTTTTTAACTAAGTTTATGAAAACCACAAATACGTACTGATAATTGAAATAAGTTTCCATACAGAAAAGCCAATTTATGAAACACGCAGTGAAATGCTGTCAAGATGCTTGACTTTGAAGAAGTAAGTTGAAGAAATCCACATAAGAAGGCTTCGACATCATATATTTCAAAGTGTGGGCAACCATGCAACACAAACTGCTTGATCCCCTGTGCAGTGCTTTTGGTTAGCTTTTAGGATACTGCCCAGAACTGCCTTGCGAAGGAATAAAACGAACAGTTTGGAAAATAAAAAAAAAAAAAAACGTCAATATCTCGAAACCAATTGTTACCCAATATAGTTCATAAACTAAAGCATCAATTAAATAGTTGGATCCCGAGGAAGGAACAAACGAATTGACAAACCAAAATTCCGTCACTGAAAAGGTAATGCGCGGAGCAGAGTAATTAAAGAATCTACAAGCCGGTACATCAGGTAGCTGGTGACAAGCTCGCTCGAACTCTCCAGGAGACCTCCAGGGGCAAATTAACTTGTGTCCAGTGGCAGACCGAAGTCGTCGTCAAAGTCATCGAACGACTAGAGGCGAACTAAATTCTCGGTAGGTTCATTCGAACTATTGATATATTAGGGGATGTGGTGGAGTGAAAGATGGTGGTAAAATCGATATAGCTGTATTCTAACTAGTTAAGGCAATCTTCAGTGATTGGAATGAAATTGTTAGACAATAATGCATTTCCAAAGTCGCTTCTAGTAACAGCTATAATGTCCCCCCTCCCCACTTTAGTTTGAACGCCTTTATCTGCGCGTTCATAATGACGGCAGAGAACAGCATGTCCGCAAATTTTCACCCACAAAAATGATATTTTTATTAAGAAGAGTTCAGATTAAGACCAAAATAAGTTAGGAAAACCATCATTTCCCGAGATAATGGCGTAAAATGTAATTATGAATGATTATGCAGCACATGAAGTTATGAATTGCAATTGTCTATATCCAAGTGTGATGTAACGTTGCCTAGATTAATCTGTGAATTAAAACGTTTTGCTTGTTTAAATGCCTGATCTTGTTAATGTTCAACATCAGATCAGTAATTTAAGCACCTTTATAAATAGTCTAACTTAGAATAAGTAATTTATACTCATAGTTGTTTTATGGAAAATGTTATTGCAAGTCAAGAACTCATCAAATTTTACAAAATTCGCAGTTCACAAACCTGAAAACGCAACACTTTTGCTGAAGCTCTCTTTGAGTAGAGGGCGGAAAGACATTGTTCTACCATACACTAGGCGACATGACTTTGCTGGGAGTTTTCCAAAAAAAAAAAAAAGCCAAAAGATCACAGAAGCAATCTATCTAGTTGTCAACAATATTCCTGAGAATTCCACCTTCCTCCCCTCACCACCAACTTCGGCGTACCAATGCGTTAATCATCTCAAATCAATGTTTTCTAAAGAAGCTCGCATCAAGGGCAACTTTGTTTTTACATATGCTTAATGGAGATTGTACGCGCCACCATCATGCTGGAATCGCTTGTTTCGATGGATACTCAGAGGAACATCTTCCAGTAATTCAGGCGAATTAAATGGAAATTTTTTTAAAAAGTTTTCGCCCATCACTTTTCAGAACATGTAACAAAGGCTCTGATTCAGAAAGGAGTTATTTCCAGATATGTTTATATCTTTTTATTTGTTTTTATACGTGTAACTACACTATCATTTGTCGGTACAATTTAAAACGCCCTATATACTAATAATTTTAATTTTGCAATGCCCACTGCAGTTTTATGCACTAAAAATCAATCACTAATGGCAGCACAATAACTTGTTACGTGTTTTAAAAATAAATATTAACTACAGAAATGCGAAAATTCGCTAAGTGGAACTGCACATAACGATATGTGTAGGATAAGTAAAACGTAGATTCACAACTTCACAGTAAACATTTGCTAACAGCGATAAAAATAGTTAAAGTCGGTGTTTTCATGCTCATTTGATTGATGAAGTTGCCACATGCAGCAGTTTAGTGTTAATTCTGTAGTGAAAATTGAAATGGCAACGTACACTTGTGCTGAAAGAGCATAATGTATTTTTTGGATAAAAGAAACGAAGTCTGCAACGCAAGTTAAGCGGAAATTTCGTACAAGGTTCGGCAAAACTGCAACTAGCAGACATTCGATCCACAATTGGCATAAGACTTGTAGCTGTACAAGAAAGCCAGCAGGCCTGCTCCAAGTAAGCAAACCGTTCAGGATATGAAACGGACTCCAACCTCAGTTAGAAAAAATCAACTTATGGGCAAGCAGCATAAAACTTGATATATCCCAAAAATCAGTGTGCAGAGTGTTGCATCTAAAACAAAACCACACAAGTTTCAGATGGAGCTGTTACGGCTGACGACAAAGTCAGACGTCAGATATTCTCTGTGCACATGTTTAGTCTGGGTAGATAGCACTGTGGTTACAGTCAACGTCTTTCCCTCATCGGGTGGAAAAGGTCCGGGTTCGACTCCCATCAATGACGCTAGGAACTTTTATGGGCTTTCTCTTTCCCATTCGGTGGCTGAGTTAGTCAATCTTAGGCGTGGATAGCAAAGTCTCCCCCTCTCCCGTCCAGCAAAACAGGCAAATCGACCAGAAAACACAAGGAGTTTATGAACATTTACATATGGGCAAATGACTTTGTTCTAGGGTGGCCATAATACACAGTAACAGTTTTATGACTTTTTTTTTTTTTATATACATGTTATGATTATTCTAAGATGGCAAAAGATGAGGAGCTGCTTAAACGTTCTTTGTTAAGTGACGAGTGTACGTTCCGCGTCATAGACAAAGTGAAATCACACAATGTCTGGGACTGTCTCAAAGGTGTTCCATGGTTTTGGAACACGTTCGAGACAGTCCCGAAATTAACGTGTTTTGCAGAAAGGTGTGCGATCCGTTCTTCAAAGAAAGAACAGTCACTGGTCCCGTATATCGAGAAAGGCTGGAGAAATATCTAATCTCGCAAATTGCTCAGGATAACGACAACAATGTGCTCTTCCAATGAGAAGACGCATCCTCTCAAGGATGATGATGGGTGTTTGGATCTCCACTTTACCTGTTGATGGATAAGGTGCGCAGGTCCAATTCTATGGCCAGCTTACTCCATGGACCTCACGCTGTTGGACTTCTTTTTGTAGGGGTTACGTTAAGGACCAGGCTTGCAAACCCAACTTGCCAACTGATTTGAACTACTTGAAGAGAAGGATCACTGCCGTGATCGACATAGTTAAAAGTACAATAGCCATATTATAGCGTCTGGCAAGAGTTTGATTACCGATGAGATATGTGCTGCATTATTTCTGGAGGTCATATCGGAATGGAACATAACTAGTATTTCCACTGAAACTTTGAGTTTGTACTAATTTTCTTCCAGTACAATGTTTGTTCTATGTAACATAACAAAAAAGTTATACGGTACTAAATGTGTGAAACTACTTTTGACTTGAAATAAAATTTTGTGCGGATTGCTACGTTCGATTTTCGATCACGCTGTTCGCACTGGACATTCCAACTACTGCTTTTAGAGACGAATACAGTGTACCGTTATCCACGGTTATATCTAAGTTGCTAATATCTTCTTTTTAATTTAAATTGTTTATATCATCACCTGAACAGATGAATCTAGTATAACTTACGGATTTAAAAATCTGAGACACCAAGGTCTGTTTTGAAGCTAATATACACAACTTGACTGTTCAATTAAGCAAAATACATTATTCGCGGTTCTGTGAATGTTCACTATAGATGCCACTTGCCAGCTGAAGTAACTTCGAAACCGCTGTCTTGGGAGTGTCTCAGTTTTTTTTTAAATGTATAACAGATTCGATTGTTTAGGTAGTACTGTACAATTTAAAAAGGCATTAGCAAATTAGGCAGAACCGTGGTTAATAGTATTTGTTTCTAAGTTGAGCACAAGTCCGAGTTTTACCGCTGAGTATTCATTTTCGGTCTTCAGTGGGAGCAGAATGATCTTCATGACCGAAAACTGAACACAGTGAAGTGTATACGAATTTTATTTGATTCCAACTACTACGTTTAAATATTCCCCTGCAGTCCTATAGTATTGCTTCTGACTCATCATGTATATAATTGTGTAAAGTAATTGCTCCAGAGAAATTAACTTTAAATCTAAAATACACGTCAGGTATGAACAAAAAGTTTAAAAATATTAAAAAACAACAACAACAAATTATGAAAGCGTGCACACACTTCTCACCTTTCAATTAGCAAGAACACGTCATTGATTGTACGTTTGCACTTCTCCATGTAAGGTTGGATGTTTAAACTTGACCATGTCAATAAAGTTAATCCTGGTTTAAGAACTTCATCTATCTTAAGTAGGTGAATTTCAAACAGTGGCCTTAGTTCTGTTCTTATGGTTTCCCTGATTTTCTCATTTTGTTTCAGAAGGTACTAAATAACACAAAAAAAAAAAAAAAAAAATCACTGCGATGTACTTTACAATTAACAAAAAATAATGAAACTATATAAAATGGATTAATAGTATGGCTAAAACGTTCCTACTTTTTATTTATACTGTCTGAGCCTAGTTCGGAATAAACTAAGTTTGATTGATTGATCAAAAACACTAACAGTTAGGACCAAGACAGTCATTACAACCATAAATGTTGCTAGAAATTTCCTGGCCTGCAGGAGGGAAGAATGCACATTATGAAAGCCAGTGCCTCCGCCCCCTACCTTCTGATGCCCGCGCTTGTAATGGGGCCGGTCTATTCGATTTCTTTTTTAAAAAAATTAAATATAGATTTAAATTTAATTTCGAAACACAAAGGAACTATCAAGAGGCTGTCAGATTGGCTAGATTCCTAATTTAATATTTAGTACATTATTTAAAGAAAGGAATAAAAAATAGCAATTCTTCGGATGATATGTTCCGGCTTATACATACCTGTAGGAGATTCTTGGTTTTCTTTATTTGTTCCTGTTTACTTAGTACCAAACGTGCAAGTGGTGGCACTTCGAGACCCATTTTATACAGCAAGTCTGCCTCCCTCATGAGCGTCAATAGTAGAGGATCCAAGTTCACCCCTACGCGGTCAGTTTCACTAATAATAGCAAGGAGTCTCTTACGAAAGCATACCTCTACTAGTGGTACCTACAGAAAACAAATACCGCTTCAATACTATTTTTTTAAGTGAGAATAATTTAATCCATATCATTTAATGTCAACACCTTACGTATACGTCGCTAGCCTCTTTATTAGAACTGTTCTAAAAGCGCACTGAGCCGCCTTTCGTCTGATTACTGCTCTGCTAGTTTGCCATGGAGTTCTTAAAGACGTCAAGAGGAATACTGTATCAGGCAGTCGGCAAAAATTGTTCTAGTTTATCTAACAGATACTCAGTTGGATTTGGATTTGTGAGACTGAGCTCACATGGATCACGTTCCGTAAATCACACACACACATCACATCTGGCTGCGTGACCATCAGTATCATCGAACTGGAATATTCATCCTTGTCAGGGTAGATGTGTAACATTACTGGATGTGCTTCACCAGCGATTATATTCTAGTAAGTTTTGTCGACATTGTTGGTCAGCTGAATCAAGAAATCAAAAACACTTCCGCCTAAAAGTTTGGAATCACATGTTTCATTTTTCTTAATTTCCAAAGTTTTTTTTTTATTATTAAAATAGGACCAACTTGTTTATAGATTTTTATTAGAATATTTTCTATTGCATATATAAAAAAAAAAAACAACTTAATGATATTTAAGAAATTTCTTGAACATTCTAGAATATTACAGAAAGGCGTAGAAGACTCCTGAATGTGGTAGAACATTGTAGAATATTACAGAAAGGCGTAGAAGACTCCTGAATGTGGTAGAACATTGTAGAATATTCCTGAATTGTAAATGATTCTAGAATATTATTGAAAATGCGAGTATTGTTTCAATATTATAAAAGATTTTTGATGATTCTAAAGTGTTTTGCAATAATATTAATTAAGGAATAAGAGCTGTAACTCAAAAAATCGAACGCCCGTCATTCAGAAAGGGTCTCTGCATGGGCACCGGCAGGATATTTTTCCAAGGTGGTGCATGTGGGAATAAATTTTTTGTTCACTAAATTTTCGAAAACAAGCAATATCTTATGTTTCAATAAATTAATGAAAATATTAAAAATTGTATATCACTTCGAAATCCAAAAGTGGTGGTGCACTTGCACCATGCTGCAGGCGCCCATGGATGTCTGGTATAAATTTTGCGTGCTTCGTGATAAACATAGCAAGAAATAAACTGAGTGTTGAAAAAAAGAAGTGCTATTATAACTCTCTATAAAGAAATTTATTTTATGAGAAGTATTGGCAAAACATTAAGTGTTTCATTTAAAGGAGTACAACCTACCATTCAACGACTCAAAGAGACTGGCAGTTTAAAGGACAAACAACGATCAGCACGACCGCACGTAATCTGCTGACGAGGCTACCAGAGACGGTCGTGTTCAAAGCCGCTAAGTGGATTTTTCTTATTTATTGATTTGAAATTATTGTTTTTCTAAAACTTTTGATTTAAATTTAGTAGTATAACATTATTTTGTGATTTTTTGATTAATTTGGTGTATTTATTCTTTACTCGGCCTTGTAATTGCATAAAAGTATCGGTAAAGGTTTCCAGGTGTTTCAACTCCGGTACCGTTCGTTATTTTCCCGCCTTTGTGATACGATAGTTATATACCGTACTAGATAGCGTTAGTTGAACTTCGTTAGCAGTTAAATTGTACGTTTAAATAAATACATATAACGACTTAGATTACAAACGTAATATAATTAATTATATTTAACATAATTAATAACATAACATAATTAATTATAATTAATTAATAAATTAATAGAATCATGACTCAGACCACAGCGGCAAAGCAAAAGGCTCAAGCTAATGAAAGTGCTGTGGCTCAGAGCAGAACTGAGGGGGGCAGTTGTCCTCTGACTCACAGCCTTATAAAATGCACTGTTTGCTTGATGTTTGCAGAGCAATCGGGTACGGGACATGATACTGCCAAGGGGGATGTCTTTGTGTGTGCGCGATACAAGGAGTGTATCGATATCAACCAACAACTCGGCGTTCTTGTGGGGCTATATGAGAGCTTGAAGGACAGGGTGGATGCCCTCGAAGGAACTAAATTGAGGGGCCCATCAAGCTCTCAGCTGCCCACATCAACGCCAGAGCTTGCACTTGGGCTTCGCGTGACACAGAGACAACCCCCAAAGCAGAATGCGCTGGTCCCGAAGGAACTAGTAGTTGTTGGTGACTCTATTGTCAGGGAAACGGGGAACATGCTTTGTAAAAAAGATAGGTGGAACAGGACCAGGGTATGTCTGCCAGGGGCAAAGGTTGATGACGTTGTAGAGCGAATATCATCTTTTAAGGGCACAAAAGGTGATATAGTTGTACACGTTGGCACTAATAATATTAAGAGTAGGAGACCGGCAGAATTACTTAACAAGTACAGGTCACTGTTGAACAAAAGCCGAGAATTAGGGTTGAATTTGAAAGTGTCTGCAATTCTGCCCAGACACGATAGGAGGGAGTATATGATGAGAGCCTTGTCGATCAATTCGGCCCTGGAAAGATTGTGCAAGGCTCAAGGGGTAGAATTTTTTTCAGCCTGGACTGTACTTGTTAACAGGAGAGATTGCTTCTACAGGGATGGGATACACTTAAATAGAAAGGGTGCAAGAATATTTGCAGATGCTATCGAGGCAGTGTTAGGTGGGTCGGAAAACTGCTAGCTTGGGGGGAGACAAAGACCAATAGATTGACAGTAGCCACTAGCAGAGGTGAAAGAGATTCTTTCACTGCTTTTATTAGAATGAGCAGAAGCCTGGAAAACAAGACGCATGGTATTTCAGAGACTGCTGGAAGCCATTGCGGTACAAGTAAACACATGGGTTGTGTTAGGGTAGCTAAGAATAGAAACAGGTGCAGGTATACTTGCGTGTACACCAATGCTAGGAGTTTAGTAAATAAATTTGATGAATTTGAGGTATTGCTCAAAACATCAAAGGCAGATATTGTTGGGATATCAGAGACGTGGTGTCACACAGATATAAGGGATGCAGAACTGCAATTTGGGGAGTACAACGTCTACAGAAAGGATAGACAGGATAGGAAGGGGGGAGGGGTTATGCTATTAGTTAAGAAACACATAAAAACCAAGGAAGTGAAGCCAGTCGACATCGCCGGACAGTGCAGTGTTGAGTCAGTTTGGTGTGACATAAGCATTCGGAGATCAAAATTGAGAGTAGGAGTGTGCTATAGGCCTAATGATTCTGATGAGTATAATAAGGAACTGTACAGGGAAATAGAGTGGGCCAGTAAATCAGAGAGTCTTATAATGGGAGATTTTAATTTCCCAGATATTGACTGGAATTTGGGGGCTGGTTACTCACACACTAGCAGGGCTTTAGTGGATTTATTGGATGATTGTTTTCTACATCACCATGTTCGGGAGGCAACTAGAGGGAGTAATACTCTTGATTTGATTATCAGCAGTGATTTTTCATGCATTAAGAATCTGCAGATAAACGAACCACTAGGTGGCAGTGATCACAGTGTGCTGAAGTGGGATTTACTCAAAGAGGTAACTACCATTAGGGGTAAAGGGAAGGGTTATTGCTTCCGTAAAGGCGACTACGATGGACTGAGACAGTATTTAAATTCTATACAGTGGTACCAACTGATGATGTTACCAACAGCAAATTCAAAATGGGAAGCATTCAAAGAACTTATCTTGGAAGCACTAGGCTTTACATACCAACTAAGAAATATTGTTCAAGGTTTAGGCCAAAATGGATGTCAGATGAACTAATGAGGCATATGGCAGAGAAGAAAAATGCATGGGATACTTACAAATTAACACATGACACAGAAGCCTATGATAGATACAAGTTGATATGCAACCAAGTTACAAAGGAGGTTAGGCAGGCAAAGGCAGATTACGAGAAATCCTTGGCAAGGGATGCAAAGAAAAACAGCAAAGAGTTCTTTACTTATGTTAACTCTAGAAGGAAGGGGATGAATCAGATTGGTCCACATGATATTGATGGGTCAACTGTTGATGATCCTGCTCAGGTAGCTAACAAACTAAATGAATATTTTGCATCGACATTCACACATTAGCATTAGCATTAGCATTAGTAGAGGCATACGATGCAAGAAAGCAAGCTTATTCAGCATCAGCCCAAAAAAAAAAAAAAAAAACCCTCTCCCATTTCACCCCTCCGTTCGTTCGAAATACCTGTCCAGTTGAGCTTTAAATTTGTTTAGGCTATCAACTTCAACAACAAGTGATGGAAGTCGGTTCCACCAACCAACCACCCGCTGGCCAAAGGCAAATTTCCGCACATCTATCCGACATCCGTCCTTCCTCAATTTGAATTTATGCCCTCTCAGGTGATTATTCTGAGAAAGATGAAGAATCCCATTGGCATTAAGCATGCTCAAACCATTCAAGGCCTTATACACCTCTATCAGATCACCTCGCCGGTGCCTAGTCTCCAGACTCTGTAATTTGCAAAACTTAAGCCTTTCTTCGTAAGAGCAACCCTTTGTTCCATTTACTAATCTTGTTGCCCTTCTCTGTACCCGTTCCAGCAGCTCTACATCCTTCTTGAAATGAGGCCTCCAGACCTGTATACAGTACTCAAGATGTGGCCTAACCATTGCCTTATACAAGGGAATAATCACCTCCTTATCACTGCTAGAAAAATTCCTGTATATCATTGACAAGACACCATGAGCTACTCTTGCAGCTCGTCTGCACTGCTCAGAGAACTTCATATCTCCCTGCACAATTACCCCCAGGTCCTTTTCATTCTCCACCACTGTCAGTGTGGTACCGCAGAGTTGATACGTTGCTCTGGGGTTACTGTTTCCCATATGCAGTACTTTACATTTGTCAATGTTAAACTTCATTTGCCACCTCTCAGCCCATCTGTTCAACCTTTCCAGATCCTGTTGCAGCAGCATAGCGTCAGTAGTGTCCTTGACGACCCTGCCAACCTTTGTATCATCTGCAAACTTGGACATTAAACTTGATATCCCATCATCAATATCATTCATAAACACCGAAAACAACAACGGACCCAACACTGAACCTTGAGGAACTCCACTAATAACATTAGTCCACGTTGAGCAGTGTCCATTGATTACCACTCTCTGTCTTCTGCCACTCAACCATCCCCTTATCCATAGCAGCAATTTGCCTCCAATGCCACACTGCTCCAATTTGTGCAGCAGTCTTCCATGTGCAACAGTATCAAAAGCCTTTCTAAGATCCAAATATATAATATCAAAGTTATTCCCTGCATCCAGTTCTTTTGTGACTACATCATAGTATCCAATCAAATTGGTCAGGCAAGACCTACCCTTAACAAAACCATGCTGCGTCTGAGCTATAACTGAATTCTTGTCTAGATGATCCTGCAGTGCTTCTTTAACCAGTGCCTCCATTAATTTACCTGGAACAGAAGTTAAACTAACAGGTCTATAATTACTTGTGTCAGCCTTTGATCCTCCTTTGTGAATTGGGGTTACATTTGCACATCTCCAGTCTATGGGTACCTCCCCTGAGTCCAAAGAAGCTCTCATAATTATGGCTAGGGGTTTGCATACTTCCTTTGCTGCCTCCTTTAATATAACTGGATAGATCCCATCCACCCCAGGTGCCTTTTTTATGTTTATCCTCAACAATCTCTCCTCCACTTTCCTCTCAGTTATTACAAAATCATCCAGCTCACTGCCAATGTTTACTTTACCTACATCATTCTCCTTCCTGAATAACTCCTCATGCGTGAATGTAGATGCAAAATACTCGTTTAGATTGTTAGCCACCTGAGCAGGATCCTCAACTGTTGAACCATCAATATCCAGTGGACCAATCTGATTCATCCCTTTCCTTCTCGAGTTCAAGTATGTAAAGAACTCTTTTCTGTTTTTCTTTGCATCCTTTGCCAAGGATTTTTCGTAGTCTGCCTTTGCCTGCCTAATCTCCTTTGTGACTTGGTTAACAGACCAACTTATATCTATCATAGGCTTCCATGTCACCCATTAATTTATATGTATCCCATGCATTTTTCTTCTCTGCCACATGTCTCATTAGTTCATCTGACAACCATTTAGGCCTAAACCTTGAACAATATTTCTTAGTTGGTATGTAAAGCCTGGTAGCCTCCAAGATTAGTTCCTTGAATGCTTCCCATTTTGAGTTTGCTGTTGGTAACATCATCAGTTGGTCCCACTGTATAGAATTTAAATACTGTCTCAGACCATCATAGTCGCCTTTACGAAAACAAAAACCCTTCCCTTTACCTCTGATGGTAGTTACCTCCTTGAGTAAATCCCACTTCAACACACTGTGATCACTGCCACCTAGTGGTTCATTTATCTGCAGGTTCTTAATGAATGAAGGAGTTATTCAGCAAGGGGAATGCCAGAGGTGTATTCAACTCTAGCAGTAAGCTACAGAATCTTGAAATAACTGGGAGTAAAGTGGAGGAGAAACTGTTGAAGATAAACACAAGAAAGGCACCCGGGGTGGATGGGATCTATCCAGTTAAATTAAAGGAGGCAGCAAAGGAAGTAAGCAAACCCTTAGCCATAATTATGAGAGCTTCCTTGGACTCAGGGGAGGTACCCATAGACTGGAAATGTGCAAATGTGACCCCAATTCACAAAGGAGGATCAAAGGCTGACACAAGTAATTATAGACCTGTGAGCTTAACTTCTGTTCCAGGAAAATTAATGGAGGCACTAGTTAAAGAAGCACTGCAGGATCATTTAGACAAGACTTCAGTTATATCTCAGACACAGCATGGTTTTGTTAAGGGGAAGTCTTGCCTGACCAACTTGATTGGATACTATGATGCAGTCACAAAAGAACTGGATGCAGGGAATAACTTTGATATTATATACTTGGATCTTAGAAAGGCTTTTGATAGTGTTGCACATGGAAGACTGCTACACAAATTGGAGCAGTGTGACATTGGAGGCAAATTGCTGCTATGGATAAAGGGGTGGTTGAGGGGGAGAAGACAGAGAGTGGTAATCAATGGAGACTGCTCGTCGTGGACTAATGTTTTTAGTGGAGTCCCTCAGGGCTCAGTGTTGGGTCCATTATTGTTTTCTGTATTTATAAACGATATTGATGATGGTATATCAAGCTTAATGTCCAAGTTTGCAGACGATACAAAGGTTGGCAGGGTTGTCAAGGACACTACTGACACTATGCTGCTGCAACAGGATCTGGAAAGGTTGAGCAGATATCAAATGTTAAACTTCATTTGCTGAGAGGTAGCAAATGAAGTTTAACATTGACAAATGAAAGTACTACACATGGGAAACAGCAACCCCAGAGCAACGTATCAACTCTGTGGTACTACACTGACAGTGGTAGAGAATGAAAGGGACTTGGGGGTGGTTGTGCAGGCAGATATGAAGGTCTCTGAGCAGTGCAGACGGGCTGCAAGAGTAGCTCATGGAGTATTGTCAATGATATACAGGAATTTTTCCAGCAGGGATAAGGAGGTGATTATTCCATTGTATAAGGCAATGGTCAGGCCACACCTAGAGTACTGTATACAGGTCTGGAGGCCTCATTTCAAGAAGGATGTAGAGCTGCTGGAACGAGTACAGAGAAGGGCAACAAGATTAGTGAATGGAACAAAGGGGTGCTCTTACGAAGAAAGGCTTAAGTTTTGCAAATTATAGTGTCTGGAGACTAGGCACCAGCGAGGTGATCTGATAGAGGTGTATAAAGCCTTGAATGGTTTAAGCATGCTCAATGCTGGTGGGATTCTTCCTCTAGCTCAGAAAAATCACCTGAGAGGGCATAAATTCAAATTGAGGAAAGACAGATGTAGGATAGACGTGCGGAAATTTGCCTTTAGCCAACGGGTGGTTGGTTGGTGGAACAGACTTCCATCCCTTGTGGTGGAGGTTGATAGCCTAAATAAGTTTAAGGCTCAGCTGGACAGGTATTTTGAACGAACAGAGGGGTGAAGTGGAAGTGGGTTTTTTTTTGGCTGATGCTGCATAAGCTTGCTTTCTTGCATCAAATGCCTCTACTAATACTAATGCTAATGCTAATGCTAATATTGGAAGCACAAGATAAGACCATTACACTGATTTATAAACGCAATCGACGACTTACTGCCCCTGAAATCTGAGCTGGGTTCAATAGGATCAGAGAAAATCCCGTGTCTACATACACTGTAAAACAACGTCTTGAACAAATAGGGCTTTATGGTCGTGTAGCGGTCCTAAAACCCTTATTAAAACCGAAAATCTAAAGAAACCATTGGCTTGAGATAAGAGCAATCAACAGTGAACAATTGAAGAATGGAAAAACGTATTATGGACGGATAAATCCAAATTTGAAATTTCTGGATCCAAGTGTAGAGTTTATGACATAAACAACTGGATTAAAAATGGTATCACATTGTTTAGTGTGTAAGATGTCATCCTACGAATATGGAGATTATTATTATTATTATTATCATCAGCCATATGGTGCAAGGAAGCCTGAGGCTTTTGCTGCACCAGACAAAAAAAAAAAAAAAAAAAAAATTTATTTACCCTAAGAGAGAGAGAGAGAGAGAAAGAAGTAGAAGGAAATCACCAAAGAAGAGAAGAATGATGATATCCAGCTCAGCACCCTGGGTGTGCCAAGCCCATGCTCACCAGATGTGAGCCCCTGGGGATAAAGAGGTTATGGGAAATTTTGTAATTTGGGAATAATTTAATCTTTGATATGGAAGGGAATTTTTGACATTTTAGAGAAGCATATATGGGATGAATACTAGATTTAGAGATAAGCGATTATAGATATGTAAATTGAATAACACTTAAATGGAAGAGAAAGTAACATAAATGTATATGCGTGAGAGAAAAAGGGGTGAAATGACAGTAAACAAAGGCAGCTGCCCGTACTAGGGAAGGAGTGGTCATTAGTGGACAGGCTTTTCGCGTTACTAGAAACAGAACAATGGGTCAACGAAATGCCGGTGATTAAGAAACGTTTGATCTATGCGGCATCTGGACATAAGTCCCGATGGGCTAGCGGTTGGGTGGCGACTTTTTGATAAGTTGTCAACATTTTCGCAAATGTGAAAGGACAAAAATGGCTATCCTGGGAGACGACGGCAGACATGAAAGGATTGTGCTACCCTGAGGAACTAGACGAGAAAATTATGAGAACAAGCCTTGGTTTGCACACGGGGCAAAAGGGTTATGGAATTTTTAACAAATAGAAAATGTGGAAAGTTAGGAGAATTCCTGGTATTGGTGGAAAGTCCTATGAGGGGAGGTGCAAAACGATGGAGAAAGAGTGGGGGATGAATGTGAAGAAAGAGAGAAGTGGCAAGAGTAAGAGGGAGTGTAGCTAAAGGGGTGATCGTGAAGACGGAGACGGGCAGTGCAGAAATGTAGGGAGTGCAAAAAGGGCCCTAGACAGTAAGGGGGAAAATAGGTAAGAGTAGAAAAGTAACGGGAAGGCTAAGGATGATAAGCAAAAAAGGTTATTATTATTATTGTTATTATTATTAATATCAATTTATTTCCGAAGAAATGTCCCTTTACAGCTATGCAGCTAGAGGACATGAGTTACATACAGAGATAAAACATAAAATACAGACAAATGCACTGTATACAGAGCCAGATACAATATATGGCCTTAAACAGCCACTGGTGTAGATACAAAAACATAAAGTTACAACAAATACAAAAACATAAAGTTATAACAGATAAAAGTGCATACGGATACATCGGAGCGTGGATAGTGCGGCATCACATAGAGTCCACCTAGAGCATGACTAAGGAATACATGTCTGCAAGAATGGAAGCTCTGTATGTTCTGTCCTTGCAAAGTTTCTCAACGTCTATGGCTAATCTATTGAATATCTGGAAGGAGTTATGTGGAAACATGTTGTCCAGGGAGGACATGCTACGCAGCTTCGATGTGTATAGGGAGGTGCTGGACTGGCATCTTCTCCTGTCGGACGGTCTGGCGATGATATCCCAAATATCGGGTGAGCTCAGTTTTCCGGATAGAAGCTGAGAGAGGGTAAGAAGGTTCCTAGAGGAGATGAGATACCTCCAAGGAAGCGTATTAAGATTGGTAACCAGAACAGATTTTGAGATTGTAGGTGTTAGCCCGGCAACCCTATTTAGCCATTTCAAGATCCAGAATTCCAGGGAGAGGAACCTGGCTTGGTATGATGAGAGTGCTGAGGACCATATAGTCGAGGCATATAATGGAATTGGGAAAGTGCAACGAAGAATGTATTTGATGATAAGGTCCGGGTTATGGAAGTTGGAGATCTCTTGTTTTACTGCCCATAAAGCCGAATATGTTTTCGTTCGAGTGGCATTAAAGTGAAGCAAGAAGGTGAGGTCTTCGTCCCAGATGATACCCAAATCTTTATGTTGGGTGACTTTTTTAACTGGAGAGTTCGCTATAATGATGTTCACATCGTTGGCATTTTTCTTCTTGGTGATATAGAGTTGTGCAGTTTTCTCTTTATTAATGGAGAGCCCAATCGCATGAAGGTAGTTTTCCAGTTCATGTAGCTGTCGGTTGGAGCTCACAGTAATAGACTGGAGAGACTGGGAGCATTTTGTGATGATGAAGAACTTAATATCATCTGCGTAGGTGGTAAAATTAGTACGGTTTGATAGAAAGGGTTCTAAAGATGCGGCGAAGAGAGCGGCAGAGAGAACGCCCCCTTGGGGGGAGCCCTCTGGAGCAGAGAATGTGGTGATTATGGTTTTGATTTCTGATCCATAGGGTCCTGGACTGAAGGAGTTTCCTAAGGAGAACTAGGATGTTGCCAGAGATTTTGAAGTAGTTGCACAGTATGGTACATAATGCATGGGTGGACAGATTGTCAAAGGCCGCCTTAATGTCGAGGAACACAATATCCAGTTGCTCTTTGTTGCTTAAGGTACTTTCAATTCTGAACAGTGTGTCCAAGAGGTTGGTGATCGTGGAACGTCCAGGTAGAACACTATGGAGGTATGGAGGTTTGTGGCTGAACATGTGATGGGTGAGAGCAGGAAGTATGGCTTTTTCCAAGATTTTGAGGAAAGTGCATCCTACGGAAATTGGTCTGTAGTCATTAGGCGATTTTGGGTTAGACTTTTTTGGAACGGGAGAAATATAATATGTGTTCCAGATAGCAGAGTAAACTCCTGTTACGAGGACGGAATTGAATGCATCAAGCAAGAGGTCAATGATATATACACTGCATATTTTTATCATGAAAATAGGGAATCCATCCGGGCCAGTGGTAGACTTGTTCAGAAGACTGTTTGATGACCTCAGTAAGGCGTTCCTTTGTGATGGCTATTTTATCCAGTGATGTCTGGTTAGCTGGTGGATTAACCCGAATAAAGGGGTTTGGGGCAGATAGGGGCTTAGTTGCGAGCGAGTTAGCCCATGCGAAGAAGATGTCAGTGGTCATGGGGGACTGTTGGTTCTTGTTGGTGAAGATTCTTTTCCCAAGTTTCATTCTGTGTGCAATCCAGTCGTTCTGCGCCTTCCTCCGAATGCGTTGGAAGCGTGCCCGATGTTTTTTATAGAGTTGGTAGTCGGCTAGATCCCGTGTTCTTTGCCATTTCCTGTATAGTTTCTGTTTCATGATGAAGGCGAGTTTTGCGTCGCTGGTAAACCAGTTCTTGGTTCGGGGAGACAGGCATACAGATTTGGAGGCCCCTTCACAGGCGATGTCTTTTAACAAGTTAGCTAAATTGGTAAGCGTTTTATCAGGGTGGCTAGCAGCAATTTTTGTCCAGTCTGTAGCTTTTAGTCTTTGTAGGATGATTTGAGGTTGCATATATTTTAATGAGAAGATCTTGAGGTGGGATTCTTTATGGTCATGTTCAAGTTGTTGGGGAGAGCATAGGCTTTCACTATCAAAGGAAATTGGGAGGTGATCTGACGCAAACTTAAAAATCGGCGTTGTGAGAGTGAGATGGTCAAGGTTATGGAATAAGAGGTCGAGGTTTTGATGTCGTCTTGTAGGTTGCGTATGGGTTAGTCTAAGGCCTAGAGATGAGAAGGAGAGTACGACGTCCTTCATAGCAGCTTCGTGTCTTGGGGAGGGCATGTTGAAGTCTCCTAAAACAAAGGTGAGCACGTGAGGCTTGAAGTGGGTTATAATCCAGGTAGTGAGCTCGTCCCTTGTGTCGGGATTATGGTCAGGAGGTAAATATGCCGCTACAACTTGAGTTCTCACTTCTTTAACTTTAAAAATTGCAGAAATGGCTTCAAATTCAGGGGAGTCGCTGAGTTGTGCACACACTAGGTGATATGAAAGACAGTTAAGTGAACCAGGAAAGGTAACGACCCCTTGGAGAAAGGTACATCTGAATGATCCGTAGTAAAGGAGGAGTGGTGTATTCAAAGCAGGAGAAAGGATGCCTGACCTAAGCAGTCAAGAGTTCCGGAAAATTATCTGAAGCAGATTTAGGAGAAAGCAAATGAAGGAAAGCCTTAGAAGATAGCCTGGAGAGCCTAAGATGGAAGCCTGAAACCTCCCTGGAAAAGAAAACAAAAGATAGAAGTAGGTGAGCAATATATTAAGTACACTAAGTTAACAAGAAGGACTCTTAGTGAAATAGTAGGGTAATTAATGAAAGAGGGTAGCACTAGAAGTAAAGTGAAAGATAAATTATCTCTGAGGTAGATATACTAACAGAGTTTGTTATGTTAAAAAGGGTTAGTGCATAATGCTAGGGAAACGAAGGAATGCATATTAGATGAAATTAATACAAATAGCTATAATGTGTTAGAAGGGTAGTAAAGTGTAAAAAGAAGGATTCTGAATATGTTTTAAAATGATAGATAATTAAGTTAAATAAGCAACTCTGAATAAAGTATTTTAATTTATGAAGATTTGTTGGTTTATCCGATGACTAGTAACAAGTAGGGATTTTAAGGTACTTAAGATTGGTATTGTAATAGTATAGTGCAGATTGAATATTGTAACAGTGTGGTGACAACACAGCTGAAAGATGAATGTAGTACGTATATTTCATTGTTAACATATGAAACAGAATTGTATCCAGAAGTAAATGAAATAGGTATAGTAAATGTACAAGTGTTAGTAGTTAGTTAGGGCAAGAAGAATGAATCAGGTGTTTTCATATGATGGTCAACTCAGATTAGCTAGTGTAGAGAAACAGAAATAAGAACAGTATAAGTAAGGAATTGTATATATGTCTGTACAGTATTGTAATGTGTTAATAGTTTTTTTTTTGAAAATTAAATTATGTTTACTTTGATTACCATGTCCATGGAGTTTTTCTCAAGGAGAACAACACACTGCCCTAAACACTAAGCTGATACCATCTTGGCTGGGGAGACAGAAAAGGAAAACTCAGAAACTGGAACTTCTGATTTAAATACTTAGTCAGGTTGCTTGTGGAACGATCCAATATTTGAATATAAGTAACTAAAAATAAAACAAATGTTGATTACAAGGAACGTCCCCACAAGTGCCTACAGTTAAACACAGTGGTGATTCCATCATGATCTGAGGTTGCTTCTGTTTTTCTGGAGTGTGTGACATCAACAGAATTGAAGGAATTTTAAGAAAAGAAAGTCACAAAAGCATTCTTGAACATAATGCAATATCCTCTGGACTTCGATATTGTAGAAGAAATATCGAAGAAATATTTATATTACAACGAGACAATGATCCGAAGTACAGTCTAAACTGCGCTGGGACTTTCCAGCAACTAAACAACAGGTGGGGATATTGCAAATTATGGTGTGGCTACCCCAATCACCCGACTTAAACCCAATAGAGTATTTATGGGAACATCTAGGCCGTCAAGTCCGCGAAGTTTGCTCAGCTTCACAAAATTTATGGGAAACCTTGCAAAAACCATGCAGATAATTTGGAATAATGTTAGTCAAAACACTGTTATAAAATTAATCTCCAGAATGCCACGTTTGTGCAAGGCAGTGATAAAAACTAGTGGAAGACATTTTGATGAAAAGCCAGTATAGTTGTTAATATTAATCATTTCAATATTTTTTGCTTTAATTTTTCAAAGATTAATAAAAAATCTTAAAATACTTTGTAGTGTGTTTTTTTATATTAAATCTTACATTGTAACAGCTAATTTCGAAAAAAAAAAATTATGAAAACTGTTGTCATTAGCTGTCTCTAAACTTTTAGGCAGGAATGTATGTCATGAAAATATGTCTACGCTGTTATTCATGTACCAGTAGTATGGAGATTTTTCATTTTATGGGTAATAAGAAGTTAGGTAATGATTTCAGAGTTATTCGGTTTTTATTTTTTTAAAATTAGCTGCATTTTTTCTTTTTCTGTAATTAATAGAAACGAAAAGTAAATAACTGATCAAGTTGTTATCAATTACTAATTAATTAACTAATAATATATAAAAGTAATTGTTTCTACATCACTGCATGTACCTCACAACGTATTATTCACTCAACGTTTTGTAATACGTAACTTATTACCGCCTAGATTTTTAATGAAAATTGAAATGTGATACATACAGTGGTGTGCAAAACTTAAGGACCAGTTAAGTTTTCACCTGTAGCTTCTCATAGGAGTGGCCTGGATATGGGAAAAGCATACAAAGGAACCTCGTGATGTACAGAAATGATGAAGGAAACAACACCGACACAACAACAACGGAAACAAAACGGTACAGAGGGACTTTATTCAAAAATGGTAACATAGCACTGGCTGCCATGATACAGATGCATCACTGCCAAAGTTGGAACAAAGGGAAGAGGTGGTCCTCAGTAGGAGATATGGTTACCCCTAATGTCCATAGAAGCTTTGCACCACCTGTCCATACTTAGAACAATGTTGTTGATAAGTTCTTGTGGTAACATCGTCCATTCCTCTGTAAGCGCCATCTTCAGCTGGTGAACATTTTCTGGTGGACGTGCCGATAGGCGTCTACCCAGCCGTCCCATATGTGTTCGATGGGATTTAGATCGGAAGAAACGGGCAGGCCAATCCATACGAACAATGTCCTCACTTTCCAAAAGCATATCACAGCTGCGGTGCGATGGGGGTGTGGCGTTATCATCCATAAACACGAACTCGGGGCCAATGGCACCTGGGAACAGACACACATGGGGAAGGATTACCTCAGTACAGTAGCGTGCATCGGTTACAGTACCGCCTTACAGTATCTGGAGTTGTGTACGTCCATCGAAGATAACGCCTCCCCAGACGTGAACACATCGACCGCCATATTGGTCCCTTTCAGTGATGTTTGCAGAGTGATACCGTGTGCCAACCTCTCGCCAGATTAGCTGACATCCAGAATCGCTGCTGAGACAGAATCTACTCTCATCAGTAAAAATTAACTTACCCCATTGCGCTGCTGTCCAGTCCTTGTGTTCGATGCACCCACCACTGTAAACGGTGTCTCCGATGGGCAGATGTTAAAGGTACACAGTGTACTGGCCATCGGGCAAACAGTCCATCTTTGTGGAGTCGCCTGGCCAACGTAAACCGCGATATCCTGCGTCCTGTGCAGCTGGTTTGCAATGGATCCAGCTGTCTGGTGTCGGTCCCTCTTGGCCTGTAGGAGTATATAACGGTCATCATTGTGCGTTGTTTTCCGTGGACGACCACCACTGGTCCTTCGAACAGCTGTACCTGTCGTTCTGAAAGCAGACCACGCACATGAGACGATGCTATGGGCGATACCGACCTTCCTCCAGCTTCCCAATTATTCGACCCCCGGTAAAGTCATCCAGATGTTGTCTACTGGCAATTTCGTTGTCTGTAACGCTATATGAAACCAATGGAATCTCTGTAACAATCGTGCTAACCATTCGGTAATTTGCACATAACTGCTGAACTGCTGCCTTTATCTGTTTATGTGAGTCCTCTCATCACGATTCAAATTTTTGCACGTGCGCCATCTTTCTACTGAACGGCCACAGTAATGTAAATCGCCACAGGCTGTTTCGTTTGATTTTGTGGTTGTAATCTTTAGAAATAATGTTGGTCCTTAAGTTTTGCTCACCAGTGTATTTCACGGATCTTATAAACATAGCAATTTCATTTGCAAATAACGCAATGTGGTGATTATCCGTGGATTATGTTTTGAAAATGGATTACTCTTTTACCACTTGGATAATGCAAAATTAGTTTAATAATTAAGTGCTTTGATCTAATTCCTAAACTTATTGCAATGGTTACGTTTCAGGATCCTTGCCAGATCCTATCATCAAACCATACAAGACTGTCTTGTATGGGCTAACAATGGAATGCGTTAAGGTATTAGGTCAAAGCACATAATTAATAAACTACTATTGCCTTAATCCCATGGTTAAAGGGTGGTTCATTTCAAAAATTAAATTACAATATATACAAAATTTGTACCTCACATTGTAGTATGCAGTCAGCAGTTTTGTAATCACTGCTCTTAATTCCTCATGAATTTTACTAACAATTGAAAGGTTACACATATTTACCGTTTCAACTGTGATCAGTATAATAAGCAAATATTACTATTTGCTTACTATTAATTCATTGTATTCGGAGCTGATAACAAAAAAAAAAAAAACGAGATCAGAAACAACCATTTCATGTGCATGAACAGAAACCGGGAGCATTTTTCTTCTGCTCATCCGCCACATTGCCCATCCCTCCTCTAATGAGCGCATGGCAACAAACGGTGTCCAGTGCTTTTGTTACAAATGCGGTATATGGATAGTCTGTATGATAGATATAAAAAAAACAGAAAGAAAGCATGAATGAATGTAGGATTTCTACTTGTCACGGTCCGATTTCAATAAAATTTGGAATGGCTCGCCAAATTTTACTAAAAGAGTCATATATAAAATTTCATGAAAATCTGTTTACTGGGGATATTGTTATTACATGAGGAAAGATGGTCGAACATAGTGAAGATAGGTAGTACACATATATATACGTAAACATGCCTAAAAAGTATTCGTCTTACTCCAATAATATGTATAACAAAAATATAAGATAAATATATGAACATATATAAAACGTTCATATACCTATATATTCCTATCAGACCTTACTCCGTTTAAGGTCTGATAGAAATAATTATAAAGGATCATCAAACACCACCAACTAACAATTCATATGATGCTCGTGAATTAACATAAGTATCAATAAAAGCTAATTTATTATTCGTGGTATAAGATGGTCTATGCATACATTTTATAATCATTAGCATATTTTATCTTTATGGATATTATTGTCATTCTCTAACCATTTAAAAAATATAAGTACTTACCTGTTCGTACCAATTTTGGTGTGCTATCATTTCGAACTGGACTAAACAGTGGGCAAGTTTGTTGTATTTCTTTACTATCTTTTTGCCTTCCACAGTCTTCAAGATATTGCTGCGTTGGTGGAGGAGAGTGATTGGTTCTTCTATTCTGGTCAGCAAATGGCGAGCCCAGCTAATTTTCCCTGCAACAATAATTTCAACCCAATTTCTATTCAATGTTACATATCGTGGAATATTCACTTTATAAAGGTTTATTTGTAGTGAAACTTAGATAGCAAAACAGCAACATCGAAAGTTACAGCTAGACTGTACTTGCGAGGTTGGGGGTACAAAAATTTGTATTCACCCAGAAGTAGTTCTGCTAGAAGGTTGAAACAAACAATGTATTACGCTTTTTTCAACATAGTCACCAGACAAAATGTCACATTTTTGCCACCACTCAATACAGCGCCGCTGGCCAATTTTATAGAAGTCTTCTGACTATCCTTCAAACGATGATCATATACTCCCTCCTATCGTGTCTGGGCAGAATTGCAGACACTTTCACGTTCAACCCTAACTCGCGACTTATTTTTCAACATTGACCTGTACTTGTTGAGTAAATCTGCAGATCTCAACAGAAAGGATCTTTAAGAAAGGACTTCACGGCAGGAAAGAGGAAGAAATACAATCTGAGGTGCAGGGTCGGTTGAATAAGTAGCATGCGGCAATATTTCAGTTTTTCCTGACACATCAATAACATTCATGTGCGCAATGTGCCCTTTCCTTCTTTTGTTAAGGAGTCAGAAGTCTGGGAACACATCTAGCAGACAATTTACTCATATGCAACTGTTGATGGATGATGTTCTCTACAGACCCTATACTAGATTGGAGCTCTGCAGCTAGTTCTTTGATGCTAATTTTGCAATCTTCCCGGGTTAATGCCTCAATTTTTGCAACACCCTTCTGTTATAGCAGTTGCTAGAAGTCCTGAGATTTCTTCACCAGGCCCTTAGGTTCTTCCACATTAGAGATGTTTATAACAATGTGCAACAATCCTGTAACCTAGGCAGTCTTGCAAAAAGAGGAACCGAATCACATCTGTATTTCACTTTATCCATTGTGACACTTCACTTCATTCAGCACTGCAAAGAAAAAAAATTAATTGTCAAATCGAAACCAAAATTTGTACAGTTACTATAGATTTCAAGGTATCAAACAAACAAACGAAAACTTATAATCTTTCTATCACGACTACTTCTAAGTGAATACAAATCTTCTTTGAACCCCCATCGTACAGGATTCCGATTGTAAACCTGATTAATTAATGTAGTTAGTCAACTAATAAATTACCTAAGTACCAAATTAACTTATTGACACTCAAAAGAACAATAAAAAATATATACTGTATATATATGTTGTTATTGAGTTTTAGGAGCATCAGCGACTAAGGCCATAATGCACCGTATATACTATCTGTAAATTGTGTGCGTTCTGTGGCCGAATTTTCGGCTTGCTGGACAAAAAACCACGCTGCCCTGACTTGAGACCGACTAACTCATCCATGTTGTGAAAAAGACCCATACAAATTCTTCACATCATCGACGGGACTCGAACTCACGTCTGAGTTCGAGTCCAGTCGATGTCAATATATATATATATATATATTGACACCATTTGATGGCAGATTGCTCTGGAGAGGTTCCGGGAGGCTGGGGTTTCTAGATCAATCTTCAAATTACTTATAAGCTAATCTTACCAGCGCCTATCATAGTTAAGCGTGTTACTAAACAGGTCTCTAGACATGTTACAAGGGGTTGCCCACAGGGACCAATTCTTGGCCCCTGTGTTCGAATGTTCTGTTTGATTCATGGCTCACCAAAAAATTTGAAGGCACAAAGATGATTGCCTATGCAGACGATCTTACCATCCTTGTCCGTGGAAATTCAAGGAAGAATTTGGAAGACACAGCTAACTGCGTCTTACAAGAACTTTCAACTTGGTCTGCAATTCACAAACTGCAAGTTTCAACAACTAAAACATCGCAGATGCTTTTAAAAGGAAAACTAGATAGAGAACGTCCGCCACTTGCAAAGTATAGAGGACAGACAATTAAATATACCGCCATAACAAAATATTTAAGTATTCAACCTGTCTCAATCTGGTTAAGAAAGACTTACACTTCTCTTTCACATACTTTGCATATAGCAGAAAATCTCAGGAAAAAGAGAAAAGATTGTGAGGTCAAGTGACCCACAAAGTCAGGTTGCCTAATGGCATGACCCTGCATTTAACAAGTCAAATGCCAGTCCCACTCCCAGAGGAGTATTTATGTGAGTTCCTACTCAAGTAGGAAAATTAGATATTGTCCTACACCTCGAAAAGAAGAGGTGCCAGCAAATGAGTGGGTCCCACATTGGGCACGGGCCGAGCGTCAGCAATTAAAATTTTCTTCAGCCAAGGGTGACTTGTAGGCAATGAACAGTGTCCCACGCTGGGTAGTGGATTTGGATCATCTTCTCTTAGGGGATGAGAGGAGGCACATGGATTCAGAAGCTCAATGACTGCTTGGAGTTCTTGTGTCTATTATAGAAAAGTCCTTTTGGGTTGGTGGGTTTGTAAGATAGTTTCCTTTGTAAACGTCGAGAGATTCCTGTTATGTCAGGATAAAGATCAATATCCTGTTGGTGTTTTCTTTGATTCCATTCAGGATATGTTCTGTGAATTGAGTTTTGGGTTCATTTTAAGATGGGGATGCGCTGAACAGTTTGCTGTAGGTGAATTTGACGCATTTCAAATACAGTCTGGGCAAAAGTAGTGAAGGCTTTGTAGTTGGTTTTGTCAATTATGTAGAGATGTTCCTGCCCACTGGGTATATTTCCAGTTCTGGTAATTAGGAGACTTCTGGGTAAATCATAAAGAGGGCAATTATACATGAGGTGAATCCAGTCTTCGTTGTCACCGCATGTGAAGAGAGGAGAATCGGTGAGACCCAAGGCATGCAGCTTGGCCCGAAACGATCCATGACCAGTGAGGAAGAACGAGACGTAAAGGCCTGGTGAGTACCACGGAGGAAGTTTTGGTGCAATTATCATAACTTGTGGAAGAAATATTTTAGTTGTTTCACCTTTGGCTGTTTGACTCCCAAGATCTTTGCCAATGCTGGAAGGGCTTAGAGTAAATCTGTTTCATTTCGTTTTTTGGATCATTAGCTAGATAGAGTGTGATATCCAGAATGGTGGTGGGAATTCCTCTTTATGCGGTATGCAAGGCCGCGATGAATAACCTCCAGGTCCAGAGGAAAAGTACCTACTAAGACCTGCAGGGCGGGATTACTGACTGTGCGGCAAGCTCTAGTCAGAGCGAGTAGGATATTGCATTGAATTGTATGTAACTTTGCTTTATTACGTGCAATGATGGCACGAGGGCACCATATTCCTGCACCATAGCACACAGCTGGTAAGAAGATAGTTTTGTAAAGTAGCATGAGAGTCCTCCTCTTCAAACCCCAGTCTGCTCTGCTAATTCTTACGATCATGGCAGTATAACGACGTATTTTGTTGCAGAGGTAATTAAGATGAGGTAAGAATGTTAACCGGGAGTCAAAGGTTACTCCTAGATATTTGAGTTCTGTTTTGAGTTGCACTGTCTGCCCAGAGATTTTAATTTGGGGCGGTCTTCTTATGTCCAAGGATCCCTTGAGGAGGATAGCTTCGTTTTTTCCCCAGAGATGACTAAATTGTGGTTGTTTGCCCAATTTTGGAGGATCATTAAGGCAGGGGAGGCAATTTGCTCAAGTTAAGTTCTAAAATCAGCTTTGATAAGGAGGATGAGGTCATCTGCATAGGCCATGCAGTCCACAGGACTTAGATCCATAAGAAGAAATTCATCTAGTATTAAGTTCCAAAAGTAGGGCCCAAGAACTGAGCCCTGTGGACAACCTCTAACAACTGGTCGGGAAGTTTTCTGAAAATTTGTTTGAACAGTTACTGAGCGATTGAAGAGGTAGTTCTGGAGACAGCGGTAGAGGTTGAGTGGAATATTGAGTTGATGTAATCTCCTGACAATGCTAGGCCACCAGATGGAATCTAAGGAACCAGCAAAGTCAATGGAGATAGCCAGTAGATATTTTTCTGTGGTTGAGTCTGCTGTGTTGAGGAGATTGTTAATAGTGTCTTCAGTGGAGCATCCTGGCTTAAAGCCATACTGCTTTGGAGAGTCTAAGTTAGCTGTCTGGTAGTAGGTGGATAATCTGGATTGAAGCAGCCGCTCCATTACCTTGCCCAAAACCGGGAGAAGAGCAATTGGGCGGTAAGATTTGGGTAGAGTAGGATCTTTGTCTGGACCTTTTAGGATGAGTCGAAGCACCGCCAGACAGCGTCCACAGCAAACATGAGACAAAAAAATCGAAGAACAGGACAGTATTTGGACACATTGAAGCAGCAGCTTCTTGCACTCAGCAAGAGACTGCGCTGATACAAAGAGAGCTCCCAGAGGGAAATAAACAATCGAATCTTTGATGAGGACCAAAAAGGCTTCTACAGGAGTCTCAGAGAAGACAGGAAAGAAGGGAACGGACCACCCGAGAAGAAGACGATTGAGGAGTTCTGGGGAAACAAATGGAGCAGGGAAGTAAGACATAACAGCCGAGTCCCCTGGATAGAACTAGTACGCAAGAAAACCAAGGACGTACAAGAAATGAGAGAGTGGGAGATTCGGGAAGAAGAAGAAGTAAAACAGACGATCAAGAACTCTCACAACTGACGAACTCCAGGAATAGATAACGTCCACAACTACTGGTACAAGAAGCTCATTTGCATGCACAATCACCTTGGCAGAGCAGTTTACCTGAATGATAATGCAGCCAGGGACAATCGCGAAGTTTCTTACTCAAGAAATCACATATCTGAAACATAAAGACGAAGATACAAGAGACCTGGCAAAATAGAGGCCAATCACCTGCCTCCCAACAATGTAGAAGATCCTTACCAGCTGCATAACCAGGAAGATATCAGACCACTTGGAGAGCCAGAGCATAATGGCCGAACAGTAGAAAGGTTGCAAGGAGCAATTAACCATAGATGCCGCGGTTATGGAGCAAGCCTGCAAGAAGCACCGCAACATGTACACAGCCTACATCGATTACCGCAAGGCCTTCGACTCCGTGCCCCATAGCTGGCTAATAGAGGCGCTGAACATCTACAAAGTCAATCCGATAGTGGCAAATTTCCTAGGAGAGACGATGGCGAAATGGAGTTCCACCAGTCAGGTCGAAAACATCACAACCCGGCCAATCCTCATCAAGAGAGGAATCTTTCAGGGAGATGCCCTGAGCCCATTGTGGTTCTGTTTAGCACTTAACCCACTATCCACCATGCTCAACCGTAGCAAGTATGGATATATCCTCAAATAAGGAAGGAAGAACCTGTACACCCTCACTCACCTGATGTACATGGATGACATCGAGCTCTACGCGGGAACCGAAAAGCAAATCCAACAACTACTCCAGATCATCGAAGAATTCAGCAATGATATTAGGACGGAATTTGGTCTAGACAAATGCAAGACCCACGGATTGCACCAGGGAAAAAAATTAATTTTCCCTGGTGCAATCCGTTTTGATTCGTTTATTATTGAAATGATTATTGGAAATAGTTAAATCAATAGGCATGAACCAAAGGCTATGGTTAGGCCTGGATGGCCCAGGCTCTGTTTAATACTTGTATTAAATAAAGCAATTATTTATTTGTTTATTATTATTTATTTATTTAATATATATATTTTTTGATTTTTGGAAATAGAGGATGATTATACTATATGCGGGACCTGTTAATAAAAATATTAATTGCGTTGCCTTGTTCTTCACAAAACTTCATAAAACTCCGTTAATGTATATTTAGATTTAAAAAGCTGGGGTACTGCAGTTCCGCAGTGCCTACCAATGAGCTGCCCCTGCTCATAACCCTGTCAAGCCCATGACCTCCTGGTTGTGGTTACCATGTACGCAATATAATACAATAAAGATTTCTTCTAATTCATAGAAGATACTGAAATTCCTTTTATATCGAAATAAAAGATCAGCTTGGTTTCCAGAGAAATGTGACAGTATCATTGAAAGGATTTACACTTTTCTGTTCAAAAAATACTTGTACAGCCGGTAATTTTTTTAACCGAAAAGAGAAGGCACCGCAAAATACAAAGTCGCGAGATTCTTCGACCAATATGATTTTTATACTCTCACTATCATGTTCTACAGTATTCTCTGTCATAGCCTACAGCAATTTAGCATTGAAAAGACCCTCGGGCTGATTGTTATTCCAAAGAAGTGTTCCCAATGACTGTATAAAGCATGTGAGGCACTTACCAGCAATAGGCGGAAAATTTCTAGGTATGGGTGGTTTAGCACGTTCTTTCTCATATCTGTCATAAGTTTTTTCGAGATCTTTGGCATATCTGTGTAAAACATGGCGGTATTTCTTGTCTAAACCCAATCCGGGAAGAGGAAGCCTGTCCAATTTCATAAGCAGTTGGAGGATTTGAGACGAAGAGCTGACGCTAGAAAACTGGCTGTCCAATAAAGAAACAATATTTGTCTGAAAGAAAAATCAAAAAATAAACGGAATTACTAATTAAAGTTCATTTTTATATTTTTAAAATAAATAAAAACTTGTCCATGACTTCAATAAAATAATGCAATACAGGCAATGTAATAAGTAAACAAATAATAAGTATTTTTCACCTGCATATCGATACCTTAAAGAAATAGAACAATATCATTAGAAATAGATTTTTAATATAAATACGGTATATTATAAAAATTCGAAAAACTTAAACGGATTACAACTTTAAAATCAAAATGAAAAATTTAAGCTTTTCATAGAAGCACACGGTAAAAACTAATAAGACGCTAAGTAAAAGATAGTTATACAAATTCGTGGCTAGATCTTTCACTTAAGTTTTTATAAATGCTATCGTAAATTCAATGACATCATAATACAATCAAAAAAAAAAAATTAAGTGCATGAAGAATAATAAACACTTGAAGAGAGCTTTCCTAAGAACGTTCACCACTAAGTTCAAGAAAAGGTTGAGAAGTGTACCTCAATAACGGTCGTCTGAGACATGAACTCCAAATAATCTTCTTCGAAACTTAGATTTCGATGATCGAGAAAATTATATGTCTTTTCTTTTATGCCAGCTGTTGCAGTTTCGAAAGTCGATTGCAAATTCTGAAGACCTTGAAAGAAAAACTATTTATTTCAAAAATTTATTTCTTATTTCAGTAAAAGCAAAAGAGCAAGAAAATGTCCGCATTCTGAGAATAATACTCGATATTTCTACAGCTAAAATAAAATCACAGATTATACAGGAAATTTCCTGTCTATTCTGTAATTCGGATGCAAAGGTTATAATTAATAAAAATGATTTCTCAGTGAATGTCTTGCGGATTTTGACTAGTAATCACTTTCTTTCATTAATAATGAGAGTAATTAATTTATATTCTTAATATATTATTTAAATTAGAAGAGGTTTAAATAATCAGGTTAAAATTGTTTACTCACCATCCGCACTTGTGTTTAGAATGCCTAGTAAAGAAAATGAAATCAAATCAAAAACATTCATAATAAAACTGATTTAATAATAATTGCGAAATAAATTATATAAGTATAAATGCTATTATTTTGTACCATTTTTTAAATATATATTTAAACAATAAATTCATTTGTCTAAAATTTATATTTCATTATAAATAGGATATCCGGTAATGCATTTATAATTAATAAAATAAATCTGTTTCACTGATTTACACATAATTCGAATTATACATGATTCGAATGCTGACAAATTTGTCAGCATTCGAATGGACGAAACGTATTCGAATGAACAAAAATAAACAAACTCTTTGCTTTACTTTAAAGTAAAGCAAAGAGTTTTTACACAACTGATTTTCAGTATTTTTGCCTATCAAATTTTTGCCTAAAAAATAAATATTGATTTTATGTTTTCGAAGATTTTAAAGACTAAAAAGATTTCAGCAGACCGTAACCGTATAATATTAATTTTTAAATTTTAACTAATTTTATAAAATTTTTACATTTTGGTTGTTTCTGGAGATTTAAATTTACAGTTGTTAACTGGCTAAATTTTTACCTCCATACCATTATACAAGTATTTCTGTATGTAGTTCTGAAATTATTTCTCACAATATTTGAAATTTTATTGTGTTTTAAGTGGCCATATTTTTCTAGAAATGAATACTTACCATTGACCCTTGACTGAAAAAGACTGTCATACAAAGAAATGGTATCAAGAAGTTTAATTATTTTCTGGAGGCGGCAGCAAAAAGCATCAAATTTTCCAAAGACAAAAATTTCACTAAATCGAAACTCCCTCTCATTTGGTTCTGATTCCATCTTATCTTTAGTTCTTTTAAAACACTGCTGATACTCGGTATTGAGGTTTATAGCAGCTGAAATCCTTTCTCTCACGACATCCTCAGGCTGAGTCCAAACTGTTTCCTTATTATTATTGGAAATATAAGCCTTACAAGCCTTTATCATTTGATTAGTTATCTGTTAAAAACAAAACAAATCTTTAAGATTCCCAGTAATTAAAAAGAAGTCACTGAATTTGTTTTACTTTTAGGGTTATGTATAATATTTAAAGTTAAATACAAACACGAAATGTCTAAATCTGTTGGGGAAGGCCTTCTCGGGATTCCGTTGACTAACGCTATCAAGAAAAAGACCTTACGGATATGATTTAATTCCGAAAAATACCTTGAAAAATCCAGACGGATTTCTAGTTATCCCCAGTTTGTTAAAAGAAGTTAAATGCCATTTAAATAAATAAATAAATAAATAAATGAAATATATATATTTTTAATTAATTAATTTATTTATTTATTTATTGGTTTTCGACTCGTCCATTACTAGGAGCACGAATCCAGGGCACGACTAGTCATGTGGAGAATGAGTCGAATCTCAGTCTAGTCTTATTGTGGACCGCTTCTAAGAGGAAAGCCATTTAAAACGGCCTGTTAGAAATATTGCGCATGCCAGTTTTACGCCAGTCCGCCACTTCAAAACCAATTATGTATTACTACCCAAAGCTATTAAAGTAGCAGGATTCCTTACCTTTGTGAAAATTGCTGTCATTCGTTCAGAAGAATTATAAAAACACGACACTGAGTTTATCATCTTTAGTGAGCTAATTAGACCAGGAAGACTTTTTATCATGTTGACCTAAAGGAAAATAAAAATTCAAATCAAAATTTTAAAAAATAATAAAATAAAAAAAAACTAAACCTGATTTTTAAAAATATTAATATGGTGGAACCTATTTATAACTATTCTGATTTTAGGTTTGGCGATATTCCGAATGTGAATGTGGTGTTATTTGATGATATTTTGGATTTAGAAATACACATTGTATATATGTGTTTATAGTTTTCAATAATACACTTTTAACGATTGATTTTTAAATATTTTTATTTAAAAGTCAAAGATTTTTAATCCAGTCAAAGATTGTGAGACTACTAAACAGTAAACAGCTTGGCACTTGCTTGCTAACTCACATTAAGTATTTAATAAACCATTAAGTATTTTATTAAGTATTTTTATTCCATTGTACAAAGAAATGGTTTAATTGCATCTTGAGTACCGCTTACAGGTCTTGAAGTCTCATTTTAAAAAGGATGAACTGTTGGAATACGTGCAGAGAAGAGCAAGAGACCAGTCGAGAACACAAATGAGTATTCTGACACAAAAATACTTCAATCCTGCAAATTTCAGCGCTTAGAAACCAGGTGTCAACGACGAGGAGATCTGATTGAAGTGTTTAAGGCTTTAAATAGATTGTGTAAAGTAAATGCCGATGGCATCCTTATTCTTTCTCAGGCAACACACATGATGATATACACTGAGTGATCACTGAAGACAGGATATTAGAGCTGGAAAAGGAATTAGAAAATGTGAATTGGAATATCATCGGTTTGGCTGAAACAAGAAGAAGAAATGAATCACTTATAAGTTTATCAAGTGGAAATCTGCTGTACACCAATGGAAACAGTGAAAGGAGTGAAGGTGGAGTTGGGTTTCTGGTCCATAAAGATTTTAAAAACAACATTTTGGAATTCAAAAGTACATCACCAAGGGTGTCAATACTAATACTCAAGATTTCTAAGAGGTACAAGCTAAAGATTATAATGATTTATGCACCAACATCGAGCCATGATGATGAAGAGGTTGAAGAAATGTACACTGAAATTGAGAGCCTTCTAGATGAGCAGAAAACCCACTACACTATTATTATGGGCGACTTCAATGCTAAGGTTGGAAAAAGGCAAAACAGCGCAGAAAGAGGAACTATAGGAAATTTTGGAATTGGTGAAAGAAATAAAAGAGGTGAAAGACTTGTGGAATTTGCAGAATCTCAAGGAATGTCAGTAATGAACACTTTTTTCAAGAAAAGGGTGAACAGAAAGTGGACATGGAAGAGTCCAAATGGACATGGAAGAGTACTAATGAAATCGACTTTATCCTCACTAACAGAAGGTATATTGTGAATGATGTTACCGTCCTGAATAAGGTAAATGTTGGAAGTGATCACAGAATGGTAAGATGTACACTTGATATAGATGTAGGAAAGGAAAGGAAAAAACTGACTCGAGTAAATAATACAAAGGTCTTTGAAATAACAGAGGAGGAGAAAAAGCAGTATGTACTGGAACTTAAGAACAAGTTTGAGCTTCTGCAGACTGCTCAGGACCAAGATATCGATGAGGAATATTACAACTTTCTGAAAGTGATAAAGCCCAAGAAACCTATAGGGAAACAGAAATCCAAAGAAGAAAAAATTAGTCAAGAAACACTTGTCATGATGAACCAAAGACGACAAATGAAGAGCAAGAAAAACACTGATAGGGAGAAAATTGAGTATACTGAGTTATGAGGAAACAGTGAAAGGAGTGAAGGTGGAGTTGGGTTTCTGGTCCATAAAGATTTTAAAAACAACATTTTGGAATTCAAAAGTACATCACCAAGGGTGTCAAGACTAATACTCAAGATTTCTAAGAGGTACAAGCTAAAGATTATAATGATTTATGCACCAACATCGAGCCATGATGATGAAGAGGTTGAAGAAATGTACACTGAAATTGAGAGCCTTCTAGATGAGCAGAAAACCCACTACACTATTATTATGGGCGACTTCAATGCTAAGGTTGGAAAAAGGCAAAACAGCGCAGAAAGAGGAACTATAGGAAATTTTGGAATTGGTGAAAGAAATAAAAGAGGTGAAAGACTTGTGGAATTTGCAGAATCTCAAGGAATGTCAGTAATGAACACTTTTTTCAAGAAAAGGGTGAACAGAAAGTGGACATGGAAGAGTCCAAATGGACATGGAAGAGTACTAATGAAATCGACTTTATCCTCACTAACAGAAGGTATATTGTGAATGATGTTACCGTCCTGAATAAGGTAAATGTTGGAAGTGATCACAGAATGGTAAGATGTACACTTGATATAGATGTAGGAAAGGAAAGGAAAAAACTGACTCGAGTAAATAATACAAAGGTCTTTGAAATAACAGAGGAGGAGAAAAAGCAGTATGTACTGGAACTTAAGAACAAGTTTGAGCTTCTGCAGACTGCTCAGGACCAAGATATCGATGAGGAATATTACAACTTTCTGAAAGTGATAAAGCCCAAGAAACCTATAGGGAAACAGAAATCCAAAGAAGAAAAAATTAGTCAAGAAACACTTGTCATGATGAACCAAAGACGACAAATGAAGAGCAAGAAAAACACTGATAGGGAGAAAATTGAGTATACTGAGTTATGCAAAGCCATTAGAAAGAGACTCAGAGAGGACATAAGAAGATTTAACACAAGAAAAGTAGAACAAGCATTAAGGGAAAACAAAGGATTTAAATCAGCAGCCATGAGCAGTAATACAGAAAGACAAATGATACTGAAACTGAAGAATAGCGATGGTGTACTTATAAACAGCAGAGAAGGCATAATTCAAATAGCAGAAGACTACTATAGAGAATTATACAAGGAGCGAGGGAATGATACCAGCAGTGAGGAAGATGGATTGCAAAGTAGCAACACATACGACATACCCGATATTCTTCCTGATGAGGTAGAACATGCATTGAAGAAAATGAAGAATCGGAAAGCCCCGGGGGAAGATGAAGTTACTGTAGAGTTGTTAAAATTGGGAGGAAGAGACATAACACAAAAACTGGCAAGGCTCTTCACAAAGTGCATTAGAAAAGGTATGATGCCTAAGCAGTGGAATAATGCAATCATAGTTTTGCTGCATAAGAAAGGAGATAAATCAGAAATTGGAAATTATAGACCAATTAGCTTGTTATCCCATATCTACAAGTTGTTCACAAGGGTCATTACTAACAGATTAGAAAGAATACTTGATGAGAATCAACCGAAAGAGCAAGCTGGCCTTAGGACAGGATTCTCAACTATGGATCACCTTCACGTAATATCACAGCTAATGGAGAAAGCAAATGAATATAAAACACCATTATGCCTGGCATTTGTGGATTATGAAAAGGCATTTGACTCCATACAGCATAAGGCAATATTTCGGGCACTGGAAAGATAAGGCATAGATACTCCATATATTATGATTTTGAAGAAAATATATGAGAGTGCTACATCCTTTATTAGACTAGACAAAGACAGTAGCAAATTTAAAATCGAGAAAGGAGTTCGACAAGGAGACACAATATCTCCGAAGCTGTTTACTGCTGCCCTTGAGGAAGCTTTCAGAAGATTAGACTGGTCGCAGAAAGGAGTCAATGTGAACGGAGAGTACCTAAACCATTTACGATTTGCAGATGACATTGTGGTCATAAGCCACGATCCCAAAGAATTAGAGGAAAATCTTAATCAGTTATGCACAGTTAGTAAGGATTTTGGACTAAAGATGAATGATGAACAAGTATGCCACGGAAAGGGAAATAATGATTGAAGGAGCAGTAATTGAAAAGGTGGAGTCATATACTTATCTGGGACAAGTTATTAGCTGTAATAATGATAAATGGCTGGAAGTCAAGAGAAGAATAAATTTTGGATGGATAGCATTCAGGAAATATAGTCACATACTGAAGAGCAATATCCCAGTTTGTCTGAAACGTAAAATAATGAATCAATGTATACTCCCCACCATGACTTATGGAAGTGAAACTTGGGCACTCACCAAAAGAATGGAAGAGAAGCTAAGAACTACACAGCGAAGAATGGAACGAATTATATTGGGAATCAGACTGTTAGATAAGAAGAGAAACACATGGATTAGGCAGCAAACTCAAGTAAAGGACATTCTTATCAAAACTAAAGAACTAAAATGGTCTTGGGCAGGACACAAAGCTCGAAGACATGATGACAGATGGACTAAGAAAATAACAGAATGGTACCCAAGAGGAGCTAGAAGAAAACCTGGAAGACAAAGGCGGAGATGGATAGATGAAATTCATGAGTTTGTGGGTAGTAAATGGATGTCCAGTGCTCAAAACAGAAGGAACTGGAAAGTTGCTGGAGAGGCCTTCATCCTGCAGTGGATTGAAAATGGCTGATAATGATGATGATGATGATCACTGAATTATGACCACCCCTATAAAAACTGAATGCGACCCGTTGACCACGTGAGGTACGAGAGTACGGAGTTAGTCGACCCACGTACCATAGATAAGGTGTCAGTGGTTCAGTAGGTAAAATTCCGAGCGTGATGGGTAAAAGGAAGGATTTATCGGACTTTGATAAAGGACAGATTGTAGGTGTTCGACGAGCTGGTGCCTCGATTTCCCAAACAGCTGAACTCGTGGGGCGTTCGAGAGCTGTCGTAGTTAAAGCGTAGGACTGGCGTCAAAATGGTCAAACAACGACCCGACGGCAAAACTGCAAAGGTCAACGAAAGGTTGATGTTAGAGGTGAGCGCCGGGTCCGACGACTCGTACAGGCGAACAGGCGCAGCACTGTTGAAGAGTTGACTACCCAATACAACATCGGCCAACCCGGAACAATATCTGGCATGCCCATGCGTCGCACGCTCGCACGTATGGGCTATACCAGCAGACAACCCCTACGGAATCCTCTCCTAACCAAGGTTCATCGGCGTAAAAGACTCGCCTGGTGCAAAGAGCATGCAAGTTGGACGTTAGAAGACTGGAAGAAGGTGTGCTGGTCGGATGAGTACCGTTATTTACTTCACATCGTGGATGGTCGTGTACGGATTTAGCGTCAACAAAATGAGGCTCTTGATCCATCATGCATGGTATCAAAAGTGCAGGCCGGTGGAGGCGGTTATATGGTGTGGGGCATGTTTCACTGGCAGGAACTTGAACCCCTAGTGCATGTGGAACAACGTAACAGTGGTCTCCGCTGTCGTCAACTGCTTGCTGACTGTGTACACCCCGCTATGTTACACTTTTTCCCGAAGGCGATGTGGTGACTTCCACGATGACAATGAGCCGAGCCATTGGGCACTTGTTATGTAGGAATGGTTTGAGAAAAAACAGTTCTGACTTCCAGCATATCGATTGGCCTCCGAACTTTCCCCGATATTAATCCCATAGAGCACTGGTGGGACATTATGGAAAAGCATATCAGGCGTCTGGATACACAATACATAATCACCTCTATACCTGCATTGCTGACCGCATTACACTCAGCTTGGTTGGCCATACCTTCCGAAGCTTCCGACATCTTGTTGAATTAATGCCACGTCAGATAGCTGCTGTACTGAGGGCAAAAGGAGAACCTACGAAGTATTAGGCAGGTGGTCATAATTCAGTGATCACTCAGTGTAAATTGAATAAGGATGGCAGCAAAATAGTTGTAATCAGCAAGAGAATAACTGATTGTTGGAAAAGACTTCCATCTGGTGGATAGTTTGAATAAATAATGAAGCATTAGACAAATTACTAGTTAGCTGATGCTATAGTTGAGCTAATGCTAATACAAATTAGTATAATGACTGAGAGGAATGAAAGATAGAACACTACGCTGAGTGAGTTTAGAAATAAAAATAATTTATTGAATGGCAGAGCCGCTCTTAGAAACGCAGGGCGAATAAAACAGCTGTTATACATCAGTAGAATACTGAAACAGAACTATTTCAGCATTCTACTTTGATTGTGATAATGTATAATGATTTTTGTGATCATTATACATCGTCTCTCTATCTCTCTAAGCACACTCTATGAAAACCCCTCTAAAGATGATGTAATAATAATAAGATTCTTTATTAACATAAATTTTATACACTAGTGATTCCTTACACAGAAAGCCAGAGGAATCTTACAATTAGTTGCTTATACAAGTGCTTTTGATTTATAAAAAAAATAAATTAATTAATTTAAAAAAAATAATAATAATAACTAAATAATAATTAACAGATCAAAGCAAAGATAACAGTCAAAATGTAAAAATGAATGAAGTAGTAATTACAGCGAAAAAGGACTACAAGTTGAGCAGAACATGAAATTACATCGGCTAACTAAGATCGGCACTTACATAAATGTCCTTTACAAACAGCAAGATGGGACAAGATGCCATCGCGATATGCCTTATCTACAGACCACAGGTCGATGTCGATGTTGAGCGAGTTGAGAGTGTCCAGAGTCACATTTGGGAAGTGTCTTTTGAAATTCTGTAACCGCTGGAGCCTTGAGCATAAGGAGGGGGTACTACGGAGATGTCTGCCTGGCAGACGCCAACCAACCGTGTTCCAGATGTTGATGTGATCATGCTTAGCTGAGCACAGATGAAGGAATGACTTTATTTTTAGCACATGGGCTCTGTGGACTATGGGCGTATATTGCAGGTTGCAGCAGAGAGTAGATTTAGATGTTGTATAGATCTGGTGCGACCACAAGTTGGCCCACTTCAGCACCCAGAATTCGAGGCCCCATAGTTTCCTGAGGCTGGTGGGTGGTGCCGCCGACCAAACTTCCACGGCATAGGAGAGTACACTACAGAAGTAAGTTGCGAGGTACTTCTTGATTATTTTCTTATTGTGCGTTTTGCACAGATCAATTTTCATTCCCCAGAACGCTCTCAGGGCTTTGGCATACTGAGCTTGGATTTGTTTTTTATAGGTGAGGTTGGCATCAAGGATTACTCCTAGGAAATTGACACTATCTGTGGGAGTCAGGACATTTCCTGCCAATACCGGAAGTAGAGAAGATGCAGTATCAGTAGAAGTCCTCCGACTTGGCGTAAAGATGAGATAGTTTGACTTCTCTGCATTGACTGACAGGCCAAAAAATTTAGCATACTTATAGAATGTATTTAGGTAGCTGTTTACAGATTCAGAGGCGGTTTGTCTTTCTTGTGAAGGACCAACATGGCGTTTGCATGGCAAATAGCAAACAATATCATCAGCATAAGATAGGAACGCTGGAATTTGATCCATTAGTGGAACGAATATTGCTGCAAATAACAAGGCTGAGAGACAACTACCTTGTGGGATCCCTACTTCGACGCTTTTAGTGACTTCAATGCCATCGCCTTTGAAGTGAAGCATTCTCCTGGATAGCAAATTATTGAGGATCTCGAGCATATTTCCGGATATCCCGTAGAATCTCTCAAGTAAGGCAAGAAGGGGTGTTATTTGGACTGAGTCGAAAGCAGATTTCATGTCGAGAAAAATGGTGTGAAGATCTTCCTTGTCATTCCAGGCCTGAAGTATTTTCTGTGATAATGACTGTAGGCAGGTTACCGTAGATCTATTAGGCATGGCATAATGGGTGTGTTCTGGCCTATGCGCAAAGATTGCAAGTGCTACATCATTATAGATGCACTTCTCGAGGCATTTCAGGAAGGGAGAGGCAATTGATATTGGTCTGAAGTCAGCCGGTCTTTTCGCATGAGGCTTTTTCGGAACTGCCACGACTCTGTATGATAACCAGCTTGAAGGCACCTGTGCAAATTTGAGTACTTTGTTGTAGAGTTGAGTGAGCTCTTTGCCGATGAAATGAGAAGCAATTTTTAGACTAAACAGAGGTATTGCGTCAATTCCTATGGTGGACTTGTCAGGTAGTGAATTTATTATTTTTATTAGTTGTTCTTCGGAAATTTCTGTATTACTAGAAGGTGAAGAAATGTTAAACGCTTCGTTCCAAGGATATGCTTCGGACACACGATGATCTCGCCTTAAAATGCAGCACATGCTCACACCATTCCTGGACATCTAAAGACAGAGGGGTGCAAGTATGACTTGTGGACCACACACGTTTTCCCCTGGATAGACGGCGGTTCATGAAATTGTCAATAGAAAATTGTTTCCTCTTCTGGAAATCCATCCTTGCTTTGGAAAATCTGGCGTATGACTCTTGTGAAGGCGATTTCTTGTAAGAGGCATGGGCTGCCTGTTTTTCCCTAAAGGCCTTGGTCAGGAGGTCATTCCACCATGGCTTTGAGTGGGGACTAAGGATGCAAGTTTTGGACATTGCAGCCCTTGCAATGAATTCCATCCATCTCGAAAGCCAGTAGGCAGCCTCATTTATGTTAAGCTCAGCCAGTATGTTCCATGGGTAAAGTTGGAAAAGGGTAGTAACTTTTCCAATGTTGATGTATTTAGGATTGTATACTCTCCTGACAGTGCTCGTAGTTTGTACTTGTGTGCGTTCATCCTTAGGTGCCTGCAGAGATATCATCGCAGCAATCGGAACGTGATCGGACGGGAGGAAGTTCTCAGTTATGGTCAGGGTTTCCTCTACTAAACAGTTTGAGAAGATGCGCTGCAGGGTGGCATTGCCGTGTGAGGGAGGAACATGAATAAGACCAATGCCCATTTCTGACATGTTCAATGACAGAGTATCTAGGAGCTTCTTTGTGGCTGGCAGTGGAAGGTTAAAGTCTCCGAGGATAATGAGCTTTTGCCGATGATTGATTGTGGATGACAGCCATGCTGTCAGATTAAGGACAGAATCCTCAGAAACTGGTGGAGGTAAATAAACGGCACACACAGAGATCGACAAACCGGCAAATCGGTAGATTCCAAGAACAGCTTCTATGTCACCACCTGGATAAGTGGATGCCTTAATCAGGGGTAGTGAACTCCTTTGACAGATTGCTACACCGCCGCCTCGTCTCCCAATTCTATTAGCAGCCAGCGTGTGATAGCCAAGATTTGATTATGTGCAGAATAAAAAAAATTGTGCTGAGCACACACAGCGGAAGTTAAGTGAAACTACTTTAGAATCTTTTGAAACGTTTATTAGTTCAATGTTACAGTAGTTTAATGTTTTGCAATTGTTTTAAAAGTTTATTACGAAGTTTTTAGAGATCTCTCCTTTGTACTCAGTGGAGGTGGTTTCCGTGGTCGCATTGCACGTGTACGTTCTCTATACGCCTTACAACCCTCACTATTAGTCTTTGGCATGCTGAATTATAATTTTTTTTTTTCGTCAAAAATTTTTATGAAATACGGTAGAGAATGGCGAAATAAATATTTTGGTGTTTAAATTTTTAAAATCGGACCGCTAGAAGCTGATATATAGCGATTTAAAACGTAAACTCGACACGCGTGCGAGTTACACGGTGGCCGCGCTGTAGGGATACTGGTTGCGTCATGCGTCGCTGTTACGTACAACGCCGCGTCGCTCATGCCTGATACGGCGATGAATCATTTCGTGTGGCGATTTTTGTCAATCCACGGACGCAAGTTACTCCCATGTGAAAACTGCGTGGTGAGCACCTAAAGAATCTCTCTCTCTCTCTCTAAAACATCCTAAGATCATAAGGTTTTCTTTTGGACAATATCCTTAAATTTTTCTTAACAATTTCACTCCTCTAAGCATGCGCTGATTGGGATTAATTATTCAATCTCTATTCTGAGAATTTTTCAAACCACGATCATTTTGCTGGGTGAACGCTGGCACCTCAGACTGAAATAACCTCTGTTTTAGTAGCTTTTATCTCGATTTATGGACACTACAACAACCTGAAGAGGCTCGTTTATGCTCTTCAAGAAATGGTATTCAATTGGCATCATAACCTATTGGATCTCTTCTTAACAAGAACTAACAAATGCAAACGTAAATGCCAATACATATTTAAATAGAATAGCTCAGGAATTATGACTGGACAAACGCATCAGACAGCAATGGAATCATGCAAATCCCGTTGGAAATACGCTGAAAAAGCCCTAGAAGAATAAATGCTTCACTGCCCAACAACACAGTGTTCAGTGTAATTTAAGTCTGGTGTCAAGGAATACATATCATGCAGAATAACACTAAATAAATATTTTTAGCATCAAATATTTTATTGATGATTTATGAATTTATTCACCTACCGGGTCTGCAGTATAGAGAGGTTTGCAATAATCGTCAATAGATTCCAAATATGTTACGCATTCTTTAGCTTCCGTCCAAGCAGTTGTAATACAGCTCTCGGTGTGCAACCAGCTCTATTAAATATAAAGCATTTTTTTTATTTCTGTGAAATAAAAATAATAAATACAAGATCAGTCAAAAGAAACATAGAGTTGCAGAATAAATAGTTGAGAGACTCACCTTGGTTTAAAAGAAAGTAAACATTGCTTTGAGACATCGGTCTCATCGTGCTACCAGCTAGACGCATCATTGGTGTAGGATTCTACTGGCTAATGGTTAAACTGTGCGAGAATTTCCTTCACCTCATCGTCAGCAAAAGCGAAAGCCTCTTTAATGGCCCTTAGGTATGTTAGTCGTTGGGGTTAGTTTGTAGTCTGGGTCGTACAGATCTTCCCAACTGTACCACTGCTGTTGTATATGGTACAATGGATATGGCACAGTTGGAAAATGCCAGGGATATTTAGGGCTGTGTGAGATTTCGTGTTGTTGGGGTCAGTACTATGCCATGCATTCAGGTGACTGGTAAAGTAGTCTTTAATTAATGACCATAATTGCACCATTATTTTGCTGTCGCCATGATTCTTGGCTGACATTACGCGTGAAACCAAGCTATATGTAGTGGTTTTGCCGATCAGAAAAGAATGTTCACATCATCTTCCCTGCATAGAGCGACTTTGGGATGATGCTACTACGATCTTTCTTCACTAGGAGCTGATATATAGATTTTCATTGAATCATCATGATTCATTACCTATGACGATTTGATCCAGGAAATCTTCACCCTCCGCGTGATAGCGCATCAGGTGTTTCATATATACAAATAGATGTGTAGTGTACGTTGTCCTCCCTCGTTCAAACATTTCGTCACTCAAATATCACACACTTTCTGACATTTTAACTTGCTAGTTATCTTCCTGATGGTTAAGCATGTGAAAGATCATCAACGGTGGCGCACCTGCCACAGCACAATTGTTGGTTGATTTCACAAAGTCAACAGTTGTTTCTTTAATGGCCTTGTGTATTTGACCTATGGGTGACAGACTGCGTAGACCGCCATCCCTGTGTGACTTTCTTACAGAATTTGCGGTAATGGATATGGTAATGTGATTTGGAAGTCGCATTACCATAGAAATCGTTATCTCTTATGCAGGTACATGTCCCAACTGTTTATTCCAACTCTTTGTGTTATTTATTTATTTTATTATTTTATTTTTTTGAACGACCTTCGAATTTTATGACGTAATGCCTGTGCTTATACAATTTCTTTGCTCTTAACCAAATACTTGAAATTGAGACAAAAACAGTTCTGTATAAAGAGAATCCACTTACTTTCCTAAATCATTAATTAAAGTACCGGGTGGTTATAAAATAAGTCTCCCTATTCAGCAGACCCTAGTGTCAAAACGGTTAGAGACAGCAGTGAAAATCGATGGGCATGTTTAGGGTATGGGGAAGCGATTTGTAGAAGAAAAAAAAAATTACTTAAAATTTCTGCCACCAGGGGAGAAATTGGCACTGTAAACATGAGATGGAATACTTAACTTACAATTAGGTTTTAATATCCGAACTTAGAAAGCTACAGATATTGTTCTATGTGCTTTCCTTCGCTTGAGATGACATGCTGAAAATGAAGGATGCGCGCGACACAGTTTCGCGTAGCATCTCATTGGGGTATTGGCTACACTGTTTAATGCTTGCTTTCAAATCGACAAGCATCTGTATGCCACCACGGTAAACTCTGTCTTTCAGGTATCCCCATAGCCAGAAATCACAGGGTATCCCCATTCTTTCAGGTATCCCCATAGCCAGAAATCACAGGGATTGGGATCTGTGATCGAGCTGGCCAGAACTGCGCAAAGTCTCTAGAAATGATGCGATCATTTCAGAATGTTGAACGGAGCAGTTCCTTCACTTGTCGACCAACATGGGGAGGGGCACCCATCTTTCATGAACACTACGGTCTCCAAGCATTGTCTTTCTTGCAGAGCGGGAATAATGTGATCTCTTAGAAGAGCGCAGTACCGTGCACTAGTTACCACACACCTTACGGGGCCATGAGGTGTAGACTCTTCAAAGAAAAATGGTCCGATTATAAACTCTGCTGTGAATCCACACCATACTGTAACGTATGGACTTTGTAGTGGTCTTTCATGTGCAGTAGATGGACGAGAAGTTCCTCATATTTTTTGAAGAGTGAAATGTGCCTCATCAGACCACAAGATTATTCGAGCCCATGTATCATCAAGTTCCGTACGAGCCAGATATCGTAGACCAAAGTCTATTCGCTGTTGCTGATCACAAGACATTAGTCCTTGCACTACATGAATTTTGTAACGGGAACCAGCGTAAAAGTATTCGAAGCGCTTTACGTACAGTAGACCAAGGAAGGTTCAAGTCTCTTGACACACCTCTGGCACTACTGACTAGTAGTGTTTTGCATTCTGATCATTGCAACCGCCACTTCATCCACTACCTTCCTTCCGATACGTGGTCGTTCCCTGCCTGGAATTACACCTAACTCTCCGGTCGGTTGCTTCAAATTTCTTTATTAGTTTTCGAAGCCCCACTGACGTCAAAGGTTCTTTACTCAAACCTTTGTTTCCGATATTGACGTAGTGCTGCATTAGCGTTACTGTTATTCTGGTAGAACAGTTTTACTAAAGGAGCACGTTTCTTTTATGCAAGAGCCATAATGGTTATTGACGGTGACATTCTGTTAGATAAAAGCAGAAAGGCGTTGGCCTTTCTGCTTTTATCTAACAGGATGTCATTTGAGTAAGCAGCGTGGCTTGAAGTAAATGACAACTTTTACATATGTGCAGCGCCGTTTCCCCCTGGTGGCGGAAACATGAACTTTTTTTTTTTTTTTCTTCTACAAATCGCTTCCCCATACTCTAAATGACATACCTGAATAGGGAAACTTATTTTATAACCACCCGGTATATATTTTTACGTAGAAGCAAAAGCAAAAATTTGCATTTTACAGGTTTCGCTATAGCTGAAATGCATTTCTAATAAAAGACAAATAAATTTGATTATTTATTAATTAAAAATTAATTAAAGATTATTAATAAATTAAATTATTTAATATGTCCAGATAAAACTTTTATTCCTTGAAAACATAATTGAATAAATTCAGTGAAATCTTTACCGAAATTGTATGACAAAAAAATTACACTAACTTAAAAAAAAAAAAAAATTGATTTTAAATGTAGTACCTTTAGAAGTTTAGAACAGGAAGCTTTTAGAATTAAATAAACATTTCGAAATCTCTCTCCTTGAATTTGGAATATAATGTGTCCGAATTTCGCTTTCCTGATTTTCCAGTACTCCAATTCTGCCCTAGGACCCATCTCCTCCGTTTCTTTTCTAATATAAGAGCTTTCAGCAAGGAGCTAAAGAAAATGAAAGTTAAGTCTGTTATGAAGATGAAGCAGCCACAATAGAATCGAGTTTATTATTATTAAACTTCAGCCATACAGAAAGAATTCACAGTCAGAAGAAGTGAAAATAAGAGAAGTGTGAACAAAATACATATAATAAAAAAAAAAAAAAAAAACTCTACAGAAACAAGTACAAATTAAACCATGCATAAGTAAATAAATTAAATTAAAAATTAATTAAAAGGAATTGCAAATTTTGTTACATTAGTCTATATGTTGAAAGTTCACTATTCGAGTGGTGGTCCAAATATGTACTTTCAAAAAGTAACTCATATATAAAGGCTTTGGGGATTTTAATAAGCAATGCTATTTTAAAATATCTATTCAAAGCATTAGGATAAAAAATGTTACTGTATCCATACGAGGCGTGGCAATAAAGTTCCCGGACTGGTGCTATTGCGGTCATGTTCTATAAGTTTGAAAATAAACGGAAGTGGTAGTTTAAACTTCCTCCAACAGATAGTGCTACAAAGATTGTCCAGCAGGCTGATAGGTTGCACAGTTTCGTTAGTAGCGTTAACGTTCTGTGTCAATATTTTGCAGTGGAACAGCGAAGGAATATCACATTTTGCTTTAAACTGAGAAAATTTACAACAGAAACGTATGAAATATTAAAAAATGTTTGGGGTAATGAAACGTTAAATCGTACTAACGTGTTTGAATGATATAAGCGGTTCAGAGACGGATGTGAGGATGTTCGCGTTGACTCAAGAAGTAGGCTTCTGTCAACCTCTCCAAATGAGGACATGGTTGAAAGAGTTCGGGAAATTGTGGCAAGAGATCGTTTTGACCCTCAGAATAATGGCTGATGAGTCTGATATCAATAAAGAGAGGTGGCGATTTGTCAAATTCTGCATGAAGATTTAGAGAAAAGGAAGATCTGTTGTTGTTGTTGGTGGTGGTGGTGGTTTTAAGGCGCAACCGCAGCTAAAGGCCATTATGCGCCAAACAATGGTAGGAGTTATCAGGTGTCATTAAAAGTGAGATGTGTATTTCGTCGGATTTAAACACTATATTCTGTCGTAGCATTTTATCTTTTTTTAGAAAAGTGAAAACTGCATCAATGTCAGACCTGTCATCTAAAATTTGTTGCAAAGTAGGTATGATTTGGGCTGCATGGCTTGATAAGAAGATGGTTTGCCGCACTCCATTATAGAGAGAGGGCAGTCAACTATGATATGCTGGACTGTTACTTGAGCATGGCAGTTCGGACAGAAAGGCGGACCTGAGGAAGAAAGAAGATAAAAATGAGTAAGGTTTGTATGTCCTATTCGAAGTCTTGCAAGCATGACTTCTTCCTTTCGGTTCGAGCGGAAGCTAGATGGCCAAGACTGGAGATTCGGTTTAATCTGAAGGAGTTTGTTGCCTTCTTGGTTTTGCCAGTGATTCATACTTCGCCTTATTATAAGACTTTTATAGTCAGTGAAAAGGATTTTGAAAGAAGCGTCGACTGGTTCCACAGTAGATTTGGCTGTGTGGTCAGCACTCTCATTGTCAGGTATGCCAACATGGCTAGCGACCCAACAAAATTTTATTACTTTCGTGTCCTTAGCTAGGTCAGTCAGCAAGTTATGAATATTACCAAGTAGGTAGTTATGTTTTCTTGGTTGCTGCAAAGTGAGAAAGGCACTGAGAGAGTCGGTAAAAATAACGCTATGGGTAAACTGATGCAATTTTATAGTTTCCAGGGCCATTTGTATGGCATGTAGTTCAGCAGAAAAGCTGCTGCATTCTAAAGGACTGGAGATTATGGACGATGAAAGAACAACAGTAGCACTGACATGATAGTCAGTTTTGGAGCCATCAGTGTATATCTGGGTATAAGATTCATATTTTTCAATTAGAAATTTGTGAAGCTGTTTTATGTTTTGTGGAGAAAGAGTACTTTTCCCCTATTCTTGCAGGGATAGATCACATGCTGCAGGACAGAGTCCATGGAGGAGCAGTGAAACTAATGGTGGCTATTTTAGAAAGGTCTAGCTGCCAATTATCGAGTAATGAGCGAAGACGTATGCCAGCAGGTCGATTTATTGGTGGATAAAGGAAGGTCGGTGCAAAATTTGTGCCACAGTCTCACAGATGAGCAGAAGCAACGATGTGTCACCATGTGAAGACTTCATCCAGATTTGTCAAGACAATCCTAATTTCCTCGGCTGTACTGTCACTGGAGGCGATTGTTGGGCCTTTTAGTATACAACCCAGATAAGAAGCGCCAGCGCATGCAGTGCACTTCAGAATCATCATCACCAAGGCCCAAAACAAGTTTCATTTACAGAAGTCCAGGATCCAGCCTGTGCTGATAATGTTTTCGATAAACAGGGGTGTGATTAAAAAGCAATTCATACCTGAAGAGAGGAGAGTCAATATTGCGTTCTACGTCCAGTTACTTCAAAAATTATTAAAGTGCATTTCCCGGGTGAGGCTGCATTTCGAGAGAAAGGCAGCTGGTCCTTGTTGCATGACAATGATCCCACCCATTTCGCACTTGTTGTGAAGACATTTCTGACGAAACAGGCATTTCAAGATGTTGAGGAAAAAGAAAAATGCAACTGCCGAAATGAACATAATCTCTTTGGACGCCTTCTCTGACTCTTTTAAAAAATTTTTAGAACAGCACAATAAATGCATTCAGTCAGGTTGTAATTACTTTGAATAAAAATAAGGCTATTTTTAAGCTTCTTTACTTTGTATTCTTTTTATTGCATCAGTCCGGGAACTTCATTTCCACACGTCGTATTATATTTACAACGCAGGGATGAAGTTTAGACTAAATTACAAAAAGTAACAAAATGAATAAATTTTAATATAGTTTAAAACACTGGATATTTAATTCGAATTTAAACTAAATCTAAGTGTATAGTATATTGTTATATAAAACATGAAATTCATAATCAAAATTTCATATTCCGTGACTGCTGAATACGGTGCTGTTTCTTGTATTCTGTCTACCTTGTGAACTCCTCTGACCGTTTGGTCGTCCCGGAGTATAAACATAAAATTTATTTATTTATATTCATCTATCTGAAGAGCAGTGTTGATTAAATAAAACTATCCATCAGAAACTGGTTTTTCCTCAAACGTAAATTCCAGTAAAAAAAAAAAATTATCCCTGATGAAGTTATTCATACTGAATAACTTCTACATCTTCTACCAGAATAGCAATGAAAAAGGCGATTCATATAGCTTCAAGATTAGAAATGGTGCTACTTTTATTTATGAACTGAAAAACCAATACCCCATTACATCGACACAGCTTCCATACGCCACAATTTACAAACGATTTTCTATGGCGTGTTACACGGCTACAGCCTTAGTCTTCGATATTCAGTTAATCTTAAATGGTATCTGAATATCTTACAAAAGCTTTCAATTTTGTTATTCAAATGAATAAACCAGTTACAATAATTTCTCTAGTTGACAAAACATTAATAATTTAATGCTTTGTCGAATTTGGAAAGACTTAGAAAAATAACAATCTTTAGTCATATATTCTACCTAATTGTGATCTTTCTACCGAAAGAAACGAATGCCTTTCAATTTTCTTATCAATTCAAACGGCCTGCATCAGTAAGAAAGAGAACATCGGTGCTGGACGCAGGCCATCACCGATGGCCTGCGTCCATAAGTTGTTCCATTTCTGCTGTGTACGTTTCAGTCAGTTCAATCAGCCCACAAAACACATTCCTTTTTCTTCCGCTTCTTTTTTACGTATTTTACCGGATCTGTAGTTTTGTTAACTTCACTTTATTTTGATTTCCAACACAGATTATAATGGAACTGGAGAGACACTCAGGACAGGCCGAAGTTCAACCACTTTCAGGCCATAATGACATCTTGCTATTCAGTGTTGCCAAATGTGATGAGACCCGGGATGCCAATTCATTATTTTCTCGGGTCGATTACTCTATTTTCAAAGTGCAGTACTTTACCTAGCTCCAACTCCCACACTTGCCAAAATCCTTCCTCTCACTCTCTCTCTTAATTAAAAAAAAAAAAAAAAAAAAAACCAGAAAAATTGCTCGTGTTGTTTATTTTTCTCATTTGTTAATGCTTTCTTCGAACGCATTTTTTCGGCATGTTCCCCACGATCAGCAATACTGTTTTATTGAGATGCAGTGATAACTCCTACATTTCTTAATGTTCTTTATTCTAGCTACGTTATTTCAATATTGGATTAAAATTAATATATCAATATTTTATTAAAAAAAAAGCCCGACAAAATGCGTTTGTTTTTTTTTTTTTTTTTTTTAGTTATAGGCAATGACAGTACCGAGGCGTCGTTTCTCCAAAATCTCAAGGTCATGAAGGCACTGGAAGGCTAGTACAGAAAAACCCTAATTTTAGGGGTTTTAAAAATATGTGCGACAGGGCCCAACTACCCAAATCCAGCATCAATAATTAAAAAATAAAATAAAAAAAAAAAATATATATATATATACTGTATATTTATAAAATATATATTTATAAAATACTAACGTGATCAGCTTGTGTTATCCATACTTTCATACAGCGTTCAACTGCAGCAACAACATCTGGCTTCTTTGAAAATTCGACACAGTCATCGATTGTCTTAACTTCACTTAAATCAAAATCTCGACATTCCCTTAGGACTACTCCGCGTGTCATACTAATATGGGCAACTTTAAAAGAAATAAAATTAAAAAAAAAAAAGAAATGAGTTAGTGTTTGAATTTTATAGTTTGCTAAATATTGGACTCCATGAAGTACAAAATATTTGTACAAAGGATGAAATTTTACAGAAAGTTAATTGTACTGAATATTAAATATCTAGATGTGAATGAAAACTTCATTTTTAAAAGTGATACAGAGTTGTGTTGCTGTTGTAAGGACGAACAAGTACAGGGACATATTTATAAATTTCACTGAACAACAATGAAATATTTCTTCAACAGAAACGTGGTGAAGAGCATTTTTTTAATGCTGATTTCGAATGTGCATCCTGCTTATTCCAAGCATCCTCAGTTCGTAAGGTATTTCATGTTTTAATTTTCACGTACTTAAATTGGTCTATCTGTTCATATTACACTGCTTGACAAAATTAACAGAACGCATAGAAAACGTGGTGTAACTCATACAGCTTGATGAAGCGGGCAATATTTGGCATGGTGCTGCACAATAGAATAACAATGAAATGAGGAAACAGGGAGAAACTTCGGACTGGTATAAGTTTTGTTTTTGTTTGTTATTTGGTTTTTAGGAGCATTAGCAACTAAGGCCATATTGCTCCGGGATATGCGGTGGTCATTCCCTGACCTTTCCGCATCCTCCGTATTTGGTGGTGACGGGCTCGAGTCCCGGTCTAATCAAGAAGCGTGTGCTACGCACTGCTGCTCCTTCCCACCTGGCTACGGAGGCGCCTACTGGTATAAGGGACATTAATAGGGGCTGTATCAGAATTACCAATAAGGTCACATTACAGAAATCGATACAAGATACTCGAAAATATGGTCGCATGACATTGGCTGTCGGCGTGCAATACGAAGCCAAAGGGGGTGGTCCCACACATGTTCGATCTGATTTAATTGTGGTGATCGTGCTGGCCACGGCAGTCATTGGATATCTTCAGTTGCAAGATATTCTTCCACCACTTGAGCTCTATAGCAGTGGCAGTGAGTTTTCTTGCATGAAAAGAAAATATGGACCAACTGTCCCCCTAAAAAGTCGCACATAGAGTTCAAGGATCTCTTCTCGGTAACTCTGTGCATTACAGTACGCCTATCAAAAACATGAAGCGGGAGTGCGGCCGTTGATCATTATTCCGGCCGACACGAGAACACAGTCTCCACCGTAAATGTCCCTTTCTTTGATGTTGGAGGCATAGTACCGTATTCTGTTTGTAGGTTAAAACGGAACTCATCAAAGAACAGAACTGTACTCTCGTCTGTCAGGTATCAAAGTCACATATTCACAGCATCAGTTTCGACGAGCTTCGAAATGGTTTGGGGTAAATGTATCCATTTACCCCAAAGTGCGTAGAGTCCACTTGAATTGCGCCTTCTTAACATAATCCGGTTGAAAATGTTTTCACCTGTGGCTGCAGCAGCCTCGAGATATAGTTGATGACAGGAGATCGTAGGGTTCCTGTTAAAGCTTGCTGTTAGAGCCAGATATTAGGTATTAGGTATGTTCGGGGTCTGACGGCACCTGGGATTTCTCCCATCTCCACGTATGTTCTCTGTATCGGACAAGCCAGAGATTTAAAAGTGTGTGGGATATGTACTGTGTAGTTTGTTGTGCCCATTGTTCATCCGACCTGTTAGCCGCCGGGCCCCTAGTGAGACCCGACGTTACCAATACCTGCCACAGGGAGGCCGGCCGGGTGTTACCAATATTTGTACTCTGGCTGGTCTTGCCACTTACTTTCCTGGGATTTCAGTGGCTAGGACCAAAAAAAAAAAATAATAATAAAATAATAAAATAAAATAAAAAAATAATAATTATAATAAATAAATAAATCGAGGTTGATATTAGTGATACTTAGCAAGTTAGTATTAATAGTACGCGACGTGGGGCTGTGCGGTGAAAGTGAGTTTTAAAAACCAAATAGGTTCGGGCAAGAATTTTGATGTTCTCTTTTGATTTTGAAATGTAGGGCTAAACGCTGTGCAAGACAAAAGTTTGGGGGAAGGATGAAGACTGGGGGGAAGAAGTTGGAAATAAGGGGCCGACAGAGTAGATAGCCCCTGCAGGTAGTGAGGCATGCCCGTGCCCCACCAGAGTGAGAAAATTGGGGAGGCAAGCCTCTCCTCCCCAGGAGTTTGGAAAGAAAGATCCGCTCAAGAGAGTGCAGATTTGGGTCGCCAATAGGCTGTTCCGGCGGGAGAGTGCCACCGTATGTCGTCTCCATCAGTTTGCAGGCCCTAAAAAGCTGGCCGTTGAGTCTCATCTAGGTGGGACACTAATAGGGGGTTAAATCTGGGATGACTGCATGTGGTCTGGGTCCTATTTTCTGGTCATTATCAAGTAGTGCCAGATAGCGATCTGATCTGGTTGAAGCAGCCTTCGGGCGACGTTGGCCAGTTCTTCTTGTAATGGTTCCTGTCTCGTGAAACAACTGCCCGCCATCACAAAGAATCATCTAAAAGGCGATGACCTGCCATCCTGAGTATTGGATATGTGGCTTTCACATTGAGCAAGTCAAAAAACGGGAATGATGTTATGCGGTCGCAACCCGTGTTTTTATAGTCATGAATAATTTTCATAATGTGCGGCTCTGTAAGGTGGTGGATCGATTCCTATTGAATACTCGGAATTTGCATACCAAGATCATATTACATCAAATATTCGCGTTCAGCGACATTGTATCCCCGTGTGTGTGTGTGTGTGTGTGTGTGTGTGTGTGTGCGCGCGCGCGCACACACACACACCAATCACGCAATCTGGGTATTTCAAACTGTTGCGACGACTCAGGGGAGCAGGTTCTGTGGCTTATAAGCCCCAGAACCTGTTTTCTTGAGTCTTTGACCGATGTCTACCAGGTGGACACTGGTGGACGTCGGTCAGCGAAGAACGACAAAAAGGCAACAGATAATCTTGCAAAGATTGAGGTAACCCTCGGAAATCCAAGACGGACATATCGTATGGAAACGAGCTAAATGAAGATGACCATGATATGAAATTTGAGTTTTGCTAATGGGCCTGTAACATGACTAATTAGAATCCTACCTTCCTAGAATGTATCCTCTTTAGCGATTAGGCGATGTTCTGCCTTAACGGCACCTTAAACAAACGGATATATCAGTGGTGGGCCACCATTCACAAAGCAAGACTTGCGAAAAACCATGGCGCGGCGTGGGATCTGAAACGACAGGTTAATAGAGCCATGCCTTTTGGGGTTTTTTTTTTTTTTTTTTTTTTTAAGTCGAATGTCGACAGCGAGACGTACTTTACCATTGTGGGGGACATTTTGGAACAGGAACTTGAGGTGTTAAAGACCGATCCCAAGGGATATTATGGTTCCAAAAAGATGGTGCACCACTGCACTATAATACCCTTTGCGTTTGTCATTAGTTCTATGAGCATTTCCTTAATTGGATTTGTCATAGAGGAACCGCTGAGTGGCCAGCCAAATCCTCTGATCTGACACCCTTGGATTTATTTTTGTGAAGGTGTATGTAAAGTTCCGATTATACGACACTAAGCCCACTGAGCTACAGGAATTACAACAACGCATCATGGAGTGTTGCAGGACTCTAACCCCAGCCATGGTAGAGAACGTTCGGCAGGAGTGAATTAAACTTTCGACCTCTATGTGATGCAAGAAAGTGACTATATCGAGTATCTTTAAATTACATACCTGTACCATTAATTCCAGACATTTAACTCATATTGTATATGGTTTGAAAAAAAAATAAGTTAACGAGTAGATCAAATTACCTTTTAGGCAATCGAGTACTGAACCAAATGAATACATAACATCGTCGCGAAGAGCCTTATCATCATCGCTTGAACTTGCAGAAATAGCCTTGTCCATGGTAATTTCCACATATGGAAGAAAAACAAGTTTTAATATGCGACGTAAGGTTCCAAACAAATGATTACTTGATACGTTAAGAGAAGTGCATAAGAAGACCTAAATAAAAAATAAAAATGGTATATTAAATCAGATAAAGCTGAGGCAGAAATTTGATTATTTGATATGAACAGTTTATTCGAAGTTTGTTTACATTAATAAATTTTAAAAATAACTATTGGTCGTGTTAAATTTTTAGCTTTTCCCATTGTCGCACTGAATTGCACACGTACAACATCCCTACATCTGCCCACCTGCTTGATACTGCATAGTAATCCTATAACTGAAGGAACTACTGAAGAAACCTCTATATTTCATACAAAGAATAAATATACCTAATAAAGTGGCTGCTCAGAGTATATTTAAAGGAGAGTATATTTACAGGTGATATTTAAAAGAGATATACTAATAAATAAAATTCATAATTTATAGGAATTACCATAAATGTTGATGGTTATGTGATCGTGCATTTTTGCTTAAGGCAAAATACGTGAAAATATTTAATATATAGTATTTATCTCAGTAATACCTCTCCAACTCTTACTAATGCCTCTCCAACTCTTATTGATACCTCTCTAACTCTTACTGAGAGAAACTTCCAGAAGAGAATTTGAAAGTCGCCCTGTAATTTATTTCAGTAGGTCTGTGCAAAGTGGGTTCCTAAATGTCGTACCGACGAACAAATACGTCTGCAAATGGAAATGTATCTGCTGCACAATATCCAATATGAAGAAGGAATAACTTGTGGGCTCGCATGGCGACCGCGTAGGAAACATGGTGTAGCTACTTTGAACCAGAGGGCAAAGCGACGCAGCATGCAGTGAAACATCACTTATCACAACGGCCAAAGAAATTAAAGTTTTCGAAAGCATTGTAATAATAATAAAAAAATTTAATTTGATTCCATCTCAAACGGGAAAATTGATATGAAGTATTAGTACACATTAAAGGCCTCCGTAGCCGAGTGGTCAAGAGCGGTAATGCAACAGCACGCTCTTCGAGTAGACCGGGGTTCAAGTCCCTCACTGCTAAATACGGACGATCTACCAATCCGCACTGGACCAGCGTGGCAGATCATGGTCCATTTCCCTCAATATGAATTGTTGAGGAGGCTTCCATCCTGCAGTGGGTTGGTATTGGCTGCAGTTCAGTTTATTAGTACACATGAAAAAAAAATTAAAATACACACTGATTAATATCGTGATATTATATTGATTTTAATGGAAAAATTATCTACTTACGTTATGAATATTCTTTGATTTAATAGCTGCTCCTTTATTCTCTTTTATAAATAAACAGCATCTTCCTGATAACACTGGTTTCTCCTCTTGGTCATTCGTTACCAAAATAACTCTAGATCCTTGATTACGTACCCCTTCTACCAAATGGGTGAAACTTATTTGTCCTTTAAATGGAAATGAAAACCAGTATAGAAACAAAATTCTTGAATTTACTTAAAAATGGATACTACTGTTTAAACTAATTTCAGTATTCAAGACATGAATCTCAAATTCAATTCTGTAATATCTGAAAAAA